>NC_080715.1:5697072-5799572 GCF_019097595.1 Hemibagrus wyckioides | reverse complement strand
ATTGGAGGATCATCACTTCTTCTTTTCACCACATGAGGAATCCAGCACTTATCTAAGCCCGGTATTTATACCCTTAAGCACAATCTGATCAAGCTGTCTTTCTTTTTCTTTCTTTCTTTCTTTCTTTCTTTCTTTCTTTCTTTCTTTCTTTCTTTCTTTCTTTCTTTCTCTCTGTCTGTCTTTTTTCTTTCTTTCTTTCTTTCTTTCTTTCTTTCTTTCTTTCTTTCTTTCTTTCTTTCTTTCTTTCTTTCTTGTCTGTTTTTCTTTCTGTCTCTTTCTTACTGTCTCTTTCTTTCTTTCTTTCTTTCTTTCTTTCTTTCTTTTGAGATTAAATCTTCAGAAGAGTTTGAATAAAGTTCTAGATGGTCTGCAGGATCCTTACAGGTGTTGCTGCTGTTGGACGGCACCACCAGGTAATCGGGACGAGCGTTCTTCACGATGTCCTGCCAGTGGATGGTGTCAGCGTGGCAAAGCAACTTATTCTGGTCCACATACACACCACCGTGTAGAATTTCTAGAAGAAAAAAACAGAAGGAAAACAACATGTTAATCAAGTCAACAAAATATCTGAGAAGAATTTTTGGAGAAGAAATGCCTCAAAAAATAAAACAGTATGAGTTTCGTGACACAATACAATTTTAACTGAGGGCCAAATGAGAAGTGTATAGAGGTTTTATTCCTTTCTTTCTTTCTTTCTTTCTTTCTTTCTTTCTTTCTTTCTTTCTTTCTTTCTTTCTTTCTTTCTTTCTTTCTTTCTTTCTTTCTATCCGTCCCTCTGTCCATCTTTGTTTGTTTGTTTCTGTCCTTCTTTTTTTCTCTCTGTCTGTCTTCTTTTTTCAGGTGGGGGTAACTTAGCAGTTATTTAAGGACAGTCTGCTGTTTACTCTGAGATCAGAAGTTCATTCCAGCACTGAGGGACAGTCAGATGGAAGGTTCTGGAAAGAGACCTCACGCCTCACTGAGCAGGGAACATAAACCTCTACCTCCACTGAGGTGCTGGTGCAGACAAGCTCCTGTATGTGAGCATTAAAGCCTGGAAGAAGCTTGAAATGAAAATAAAAACATCTAGAAATAGATTTAATAATCTTATATTTGTTATTGTTTAGTCTTATATAAAAAAAATAATAAAATAAAAAATAAGAAACACTGAATAAACATAATATATTTTTATTGTTAAAATTGCAATTTTCACAATATGGGAAGCTTTATTTTTTTTATTTATTTATTTATTTATTTGGACAAATTAACTCTGTCCACAACATTAAATATAACTATAAATGGATAAAAAAGTGTCATTTTTTAACGAAGGTTATAAAAGTGCTGCTATTAAATCAAACACATTCCAACAGTAACATTAATTATTTTCCTGTAACAGCACACCATAATGTTTTTAAATTCCTAACATAGAGAAGGCTAAAGGTTGTCCTTTCCTTCCCTTCCCTTCCCTTCCCTTCCCTTCCCTTCCCTTCCCTTCCCTTCCCTTCTCTTTCCTTCCCTTCCCTTTCCTTTCTTTTCCTTTCCTTTCCAGCAGACCATAAAGTTTTTAAATTCCTAACATAACAATGTCAACAGTTAAAGTCTCACACATCTGAGACATGCGTCTTGTTAAAAAGCCATAGCCTGGCCTCAGCCTTGAATATTTTCCCCTCACAAGCTTTATCGTATATATTTAACAGACTGGACAAATCCCACGGATACTGCTATTATTACTAGCATTAATCTTTCCGTTTTTTGGATAGAGGAAGCAAAGAAGAGAGGCAGAAATAATTACATTTCTCTGTCAACGCCAAATCCATTCCTGGATAACAACACTAACAAGTTTGTAATTGAATATTTCATCTTCTGGGAGATGGGACAGGCTTTCCCCTGTCCCTAATACGCACCATACACCATGCGGTGTCACATGGGTCACTGAATACGCAGGGAAATTAATTTGTTTTCCACCAACCAATCACCAGAACAATGAGACGTCTCAGGTCTGAGCCAGCAGACGACATGGCACATTATTATCTTAGTGTTTCTCTGAAACCTGTTTGGGAGGGGGGCTAATCCGCACTTCTGTGGAGAAAAAGAAGGGGTAGAGAGCTTATGTCAGATTAACATTATTTACCGAGTTGGAATTCTCTCGCACTCCAGAAGGAGATTAGCTGGTGAAACAGATGAGACGTGTTCATGACCACAGGCTATCAGAAGCTGATAATAGTCCAACAGAAGCTTGATTAAATTGTGCTACAGGAAGCAGTGATATCGTCTCATTCTCCATCTCTAAATGATGGCCACAAACCTGTCACTCAACAGATAAAGCCGTTTTAGCTCTTAGTCCATAAAACTCAGTGAGCTGCTGAAGGACAGTCTGACCACTGACCTTCATGCCATCTCCAACCAGTGGACTGTACATTCCTTAAAGCAAACCTTTCTTTATCATTCCTTTACCTTTCATTCATTTTGTCTTCCTTTCCCATTTCCTTTCCTTCCCTTCCCTTCCCTTCCCTTCCACATAACTCCACACATTAAAGCAAAACTTTCTTTATCATTCCTTTGCCATTTATTCTTTTTTTGTTTTGTCTTCACTTCCCATTTCCTTTCCTCTCCTCTCCTCTCCTCTCCTCTCCTCTCCTCTCCTCTCCTCTCCTTTCTTTTCCTTTCCTTTCCTTTCCTTTCCTTTCCTTCCCACTTGTTGCCCTTTCCTTTCCTTTCCTTTCCTTTCCTTTCCTTTCCTTTCCTTTCCTTTCCTTTCCTTGTAACAACAAGAACAATAGCAAGAGCAACAAATACAAACTCATAACAACTTTTCTCTTGCAGAAGGAAAGAGTGATGTTCTAAATGCTCTAAATGCTCCAAAGACAATGGGGCTTCAGTCTGGCTGATGAGACAGCTGGTCTGATGAGGTTATATTCAGAGAAAACATTATTGTGAACTTTCAGAGCCAGAGGCTTGACAATAATACAGACAGAAAAGCAATAGCTTGTGATTTTATCGTTACAAAGTTTGACACTGAAGGTTATCTATGAACATGTTCTACTGAGGCTGATCAAAGAGCTTCAGCAACACTGCAGCACACTCACTGACATCCAGCAGCCTGCTAGAAACACACACCGCACTGCATGCTGGGAGAATTTATTTCTTCTTCTTTTCTTTTTTTCTTCTTTTCAAGAGAAGACCCTTCACTCAAGCTTACATTCGAGTGGGCTGTTTTGTACATATTGAGAAACACAATAAAAATAAGGGCTCCTTACTTTTTCTCAGGGCTGCTGAGGTGCGTAAATGAAGAATAGAACTCAAATTCTGAAAGTAAAGGACACTTTATTGGACAAAGACACTTCTTTGATTCTAAGCTGTTCAAAACCATCAACTGAGCTAATATTAAAATGCAAAACAATATATGCCCCAGGTTTCGTCTCAGAAATGTAAATCTCCATCACTTATCCATTCACACACAATTAACTGCTATAATCCACACACTTCCTTACAAATTTAGACACACTTACAAACCTACATACACTTACTTTCATAATTATTTACTTATGCTAATGAAAAATTACAAATATTTACTTCCATATATTTGGATATGCCATATATTTACTAAAAAAACATACAGATATTTACTTGTAAACAATAAGACTTACTAAATAGTTACAATTGTTTACATACATTTACTTTTTTACGCACTTTTACACAAACTTACTTACATTTACATACTTCCTTACAAAATTTTACCTACATTTTAATTATTTATGTCCTTACTTACCAGCTTAGACATATTTATTTATTTATGCACATGTATTATTATTATCCTTCCATACGAAATTTACTTACATTAACTTATTTCCATTGACTTTTTTATGTACTTACATACAAACTTGCATACAAGTATTTAAGTACTTTTACATACTTTTTTACATATTTTTTTTTACATACATTTACTTTTTACAAACTTACATACATTTACTTATTTATGTGCTTACAAACTTGTACCTACTTTTAATTATTTATGTACTTCCTTATAAAATTTTACTTACATTTACTAATTTATGTACTCAGATAAAAAGTTAAACACATTTACTTATTTATGCACTTACTTACTTATTTATGTATTTATATATATCATTTTTATATACATTTACCATTTTTCGCACTTATAAACCTACATACATTTACTTATTTATGTACTTCCTTAAGAAACTTTACCTACATTTATTTATTTATGTTTTGACATACATTAACATATATTAGTTAACATATTTAATTATTTATGTGCTTACTTACAAACTTGCAAACATTTGCTTATTAAGTACTTACATATATTTACTTTTTTACGTACTTACAAACTTACACAACCACATACATTTGCTTATTTGCATACTTGCATATTTTTACATACATTTGCATATTTGCTAAACTGCCCCTAGATGTGAATGAGTGTATGAATAGCCTATAAGAGTCTGGGTTCTCATCCAGGATCCCCAGTATTTTCCGGCATAGACTCCCAATGTTTCCATGATAGACTCCAGATCCACTGACCAGGATACAAATAAAGGAATGAACTGTGCGTCATTTTCCTTATGGTGAAAAACTGTACGGAACATTCGTCTTCAACACCCACTGCTAGAAACCCTGCCAGGGATTGTTCTATAGCCATAAATTAGCATGACTGTACATTCTGCGAAGCTTTAATGGCTAGTAATCAGCATTAAAGGTCAAAAGGCCTTTCGTTTTTCATTGTTTCTTTTTTTTATGTAAACCTTCTGGAGAATAAAGGAGAAAATTCTCAATTAGTGCATTCAATAAGCATCAACTGCAGCAATCACAGATCTCCCGGGTGACATTTTTCTCTCTCTTTCGCTCTCAGCCACTTTCTCACACACTCGCTTCCAATTAGAGCAGGCCAGCTCTCTTCGCTCTTCACATCAGAGAGAAGAACAATGAGAACAATGATCACAAATGACTAAACAGGCCAAACAGATCATCACTGAAGATCACAGCAAGGTCAAGTGCCTCTTTTATATGGCTGAAAGGGGGAGAACTCAGAGCTGTTGGAAACAAATAATGTAGAGATAAAACTCAACTGATGGATAAAATAATGAGCTGCATCTGACTAAATATTAGATTAGACTATAGAGCAGTGTGTTCGATTCATTTCTGATGTTAATATAGACACAACAGGTAACAGACAGGTCATATAGTCGAAAAACAGACTCAGAACTAAAATTCATTAAAAACAAATTTTTCGTTATCATTCCTTTCCAATCTGTTATATTTTCTCTTGCCTTCACTTCCTTTTCTTTTACTTTTGCTTCCCCTAAGTTTAAATAAGTTTAAGTCTTTCATTTCCCTCCTTCTACTCTTTTCATGTTTGTACCTTTGCCTTTCTTTCCCTTACCTTTCATTTCCATTCCTTTGTTTCCTTTCATACTTTCACATTTATTCCTTTCCCTTCCTTATTTGTTTTCCATTCCTTTCCTTTCCTTTCCTTTCCTTTCCTTTCCTTTCCTTTCCTTTCCTTTCCTTTCCTTCTCTTTCATTTCCTTTTCTTTCTGTTCCTTTCCTTTCCTTTCCTTTCCTTTCCTTTCCTTTCCACTATTTTTAATAGTTCTTTAGTCACATACACACTATAACACAGTGGAATTCTTTTCTTCACTTCCTAACAAGCTGGGGTCCAAGCATAGGGTCAGAGCATAGGGTCAGCTATAATACAGCTCCCCTGGTGCATAGAGGGTTAAGGGCCTCAATCAAGGGCCCAACAATGGCAGCTTGGTGGTGCTGGGGTGACCTTCTGATTAGGGACCCAGAGCCTTAACTGTTGAGCTACCACTGCCCTTTTCAAGTAAGCGCTGGTTTGGGTGATGTGTCTCTTAGAGTACAGAGCTGCAGCAACAGGACAGACAAAGCAGGCAATTGCTTAAAGGTAACTCTAAGTCCCTGAAAATGTCAAATCCCAGAGTGCAGAACTCCCCAAAATCCTCTGATAGTTAATGTAAAGTGCTATACCAGGAACCTCCATAAAGGGGGTCCTATCTCTCAGAGACTTGCAGAAGTGTTATCTTGGAATTATTGAACTTTTCAAAAGAACCTGAGAGAGAGAAAAAAAAATACAAAAAGAGGGAAGCGACAACTCTCGGCTAAGCTATAATGTAATGTAAAGCTACCCAATATATATATATCACACATATATATTCTCTCTCTCACACACACACACACACATTAACGAACAACCCAGCTGTCCCTAGGCTCAGTCAAGATGGTTATGCAGACTTTCTGTTCTCATGATAATTCATTTGGTTTCTCCTTTAAAAGGCCCTCAACACCTTACACGGAACAAGTGGACCACACTCACACACACACACACACACACACACACTTTGAGTTACGTAAAGAAAAAAGAAATCTGATGGATTGTGCCTTGCCCAGAGGGAGCGATCACCAACACTAATATAACACTGATACTAAAATCTACCACACACACCACATTACACAGCCAGTAAGTAAGACCTATTCACCAGAGGAGCATAAATTACCCAGAACTCCTTGCTATGCTCTCTGACTGCCTAATGCTCAGCTGACAACAGCACACACACACACACACACACACATGCTCTGGCAGCTCCTTTCTTTTCTTTGGCAGAATTCCATACCAATAACCTGGAATATTTTACTTCATTTGCAGGATAGTGTTTATAGAATTAGAAGATTTTGTGTAATGGCCGGAAGTGTTCATTTCTGTCACCTCAACAGTTTAAACCCACCAGCGACTAGCAACTAGTCACATTCTCACCAGAGTTCACCGCAGGAGATGCTAATTATCTTGAATATTCGGCGGATAAAAATGATGAATTAACTTAAAGTGAGCTCTAAGCGTAACAGATGACTGCTGCTTTAATTTATGCTGCAAACCATGACACTAAACCCCACACCTACATCCCACACACAGATTACCAATTCAGGAGCATGCTTTACTTTCTCAAAAAATGCACATATTGACCTGATATAGAGAAAAAAATCTAAATAAATAAATCTTCATTTTAACAGGCATTATTTTTATAAGGTGTGTCACATCAGCCCTTCTAGTTCATAGCTGCTACAAAGGGTTATATAGTACTCTGTGTTGATCCGTGACACGTTCGTCATGATGGATGGATGGACAGATGGATGGATAGATAGATAGATTTAAGTGAAAGAGAAAAAGAAAGAAAGAAAAAGAAAGAAAGAAAGAAAGATAGATAGATAGATAGATAGATAGATAGATAGATAGATAGATAGATAGATAGATAGATAGATAGATAGATAGATAGATAGATTTAAGTGTAAGAGTAAAAGAAAGATAGATAGATAGATAGATAGATAGATAGATAGATAGATAGATAGATAGATAGATAGATAGATAGATAGATAGATAGATAGATTGATAGATAGATTTAAGTGTAAGAGTAAAAGAAAGATAGATAGATAGATAGATAGATAGATAGATAGATAGATAGATAGATAGATAGATAGATAGATAGATAGATAGATAGATAGATAGATAGATAGATAGATAGATTTAAGTGTAAGAGTAAAAGATAGATAGATAGATAGATAGATAGATAGATAGATAGATAGATAGATAGATAGATAGATAGATAGATAGATAGATTTAAGTGTAAGAGTAAAAGAAAGATAGATAGATAGATAGATAGATAGATAGATAGATAGATAGATAGATAGATAGATAGATAGATAGATAGATAGATAGATAGATAGATAGATTTAAGTGTAAGAGTAAAAGAAAGAAAGAAAGATAGATAGATAGATAGATAGATAGATAGATAGATAGATAGATAGATAGATAGATAGATAGATAGATAGATTTAAGTGTAAGAGTAAAAGAAAGATAGATAGATAGATAGATAGATAGATAGATAGATAGATAGATAGATAGATAGATAGATAGATAGATAGATTTAAGTGTAAGAGTAAAAGATAGATAGATAGATAGATAGATAGATAGATAGATAGATAGATAGATAGATAGATAGATAGATAGATTTAAGTGTAAGAGTAAAAGATAGATAGATAGATAGATAGATAGATAGATAGATAGATAGATAGATAGATAGATAGATAGATAGATAGATAGATAGATAGATAGATAGATAGATTTAAGTGTAAGAGTAAAAGAAAGATAGATAGATAGATAGATAGATAGATAGATAGATAGATAGATAGATAGATAGATAGATAGATAGATAGATAGATAGATAGATTTAAGTGTAAGAGTAAAAGACATAGATAGATAGATAGATAGATAGATAGATAGATAGATAGATAGATAGATAGATAGATAGATAGATAGATAGATTTAAGTGTAAGAGTAAAAGTAAGACAGACAGATAGATAGATAGATAGATAGATAGATAGATAGATAGATAGATAGATAGATAGATAGATAGATAGATAGATAGATAGATAGATAGATAGATTTAAGTGTAAGAGTAAAAGAAAGATAGATAGATAGATAGATAGATAGATAGATAGATAGATAGATAGATAGATAGATAGATAGATAGATAGATAGATAGATAGATAGAAAAATCTGAGTGTCTGCAGAGTGTCATTCATTCTACTGAGAAGGTGATTGGCTGCACCTCTTCAGAACCTGTACACTTCCAGGACCCTGAAGCGGGCAGGAAAGATTGTGGATGACCCCTCTTACCCTGGACACGATCTTTCAGCACTACTGTCCTGCAGAAGACTGCAGTCCATCAAGAGAAAAACCTCACACCATAAAATCAGTTTCCATCAGACAACTGGTCTCATCAACAACATGCAGGACCCACCATGGTCTCTTATCCTCCGACTTGGACATTAACACACAAACACACAAACCTCCTCTGTTGTGGTCATTTGTGTCTCATTTACACACACCACTCAGACAGCCATACTGCACCTGCACCTTTATCTTCCCTTCCTACCACAAACTGCACTGGTCTACTAAAATACAATTACACTTAATGTTTCCATCTGCACTGAAGGTAGCATCGCTAATTTAATTATTTGCACTGGCTCACTTTTTTACACAATATAATACTGCACTATTACACAGTGTATACTACAATGGGACGTATGCTTTCACATGCACATGAACTTTAATTCTCAGGGTTTAATATGGAGTTGCCCCGCCCTTTGCCCAGCTTCAACTCTTCTGGGAAGGCGCTTCCACTTTGTTATGATACTACTAACAATTGGACTTATTGCACAGGTGACAATACCATGGGTGACGGTACCACGCTTGAATTCACTGAGCTCCTGAGAGTGACCCACTGTTTCACAAATGTTTGTAAAAACAGTCTGCATGCCTAGGTGCTTGATTTTATACACCTGTGGCCATGAAAGTGATTGGAACACCTGAATTCATTGATTTGGAGTGGTGTCCCAAAACTTTTGGCAATATAGTGAATTCATTGTCTTTTCTATACAGTTAATCTTGCTTATAAAATACTGAAAGTTGTGAGTGAGGAACTGAAGAACTGAGACATCACTTTCCCTGGTCCAACATCACTTGCATAAAAATAAATAAATAAATAAATAAATAAATAAATAAATAAATAAATAAATAAATAAAACAAAACTGATAGTCTTTTACTAAAATTTTATATTTTATAAAATTTTATTAAAGTTCCTGAACACTTCCATGCACACTTATGGACAATTAATTAAAGACTTTTATTTGAAAATATATTTAAAAAAAACATATGATGTAAATCACCTCCAAATCAGTTACTGTAAATTAATTTAAACTTCTGTAACTCCCTTTACTTGTTTTTTTTTTTGTCATTGTTCAATTTTTCTTAACTTTCAACATTAAATAAAAAAATATGTAAAAAAATTAAACGTTAATTATTCATTTTTATTTATGTAAATTCAAATGTATAATTTATATTTTGAATTTATACATTTTTGTAAAGCTGCTTTGTGACAACGACAAGTGTTTTCAAATAAATTTGAATTTTTATAATTTTTATAGACTGTTTATTCAACCATATACTGTATAAATTTTTCTATGTTCAAAAATATGTTATTTAATTTTGTAGACCTTAATATTAAACATTTAAACATATAAATTGTATTATTATTATTATTATTATTATTATTATTATTATTATTATTATTATTATAGGTATTTGTTTTTTAGCTTTTATTTAGCTTTGTTTTTTACCAATGTAAAATCCAATTATTTTTTAATTAAAATGATATTTAGACAGAATCAAATTTCAAATCATGGCATTTTAAGTGAAATAAAAAAAGAAAATATTAATGAATCTGGAAAGAGTCATATTAAACCCAAACTTTTGTTACAGCGTCTCTCATTTCCCATTAGCCCATTTCCTGAAGCTATTCTCAGCTTGTAAACATAAAAAAAAACTAAACATTAAAGGTCACTTTATTGATGTTGGCTCTATATCGAATACGTCCAGTCCTACCCTATAATGGATGCTCATTAATAATTGTGTATTTGGTACACAAACAGCATGCCTAACACACTCCACATTCCCGTGCCAGTCACTATCAGCTGTTTGGCAGCGTTGGCTTGGTGACCCTGGTGCAGCAGATGAGGAATGATACTCCAACCTGTGCCAAGTCTTACTGCCTCAGCCAGACAAAACACAAGATCCGCTTCCCATCCATCAAAACCCCAAGCTTTGAGTCATGTATCTCTGCTTTTCTACACTGTGTTACCTAGGAGATGTCTGCATCAAATAAACGGTGGAAAAAAACCCATTACATCGAGCTGAGGAAAAGCTTAGATAATAGAGATAGATAACCTGCATCTCCGTGAAGAAACTTGGAGAGATGAAGCCTTAAAAGAGGGTGTGTCATGGTACTCTTTAGCTGTGTGTGTGTTTTTTATGTGTATATAAGTGTGCATATTATATATAGGCTTTGATCCGCTTGCTTTTTGAGCAAAAAAGCTGACTGACAGCACAAACGCTCACACTGCATTTCTATTTGCTGATCTATTGGAAACAGGAATTAGTATTATTGCAATTCTATCTATTCGAACCCCCCACCCCACCCCCCCACCGCATGCATGGCCATTACTGGGCAGATGATCTATTTTCAACATAAAACATATCCCTCGTCATATATGATGACCCTTTTCTTGAGTCTGATTGGTCAGAATTGATTGGTCTCATTGGTCTTGATTCAATCTATATACCAGCATGGTATTTCCAGCTTTATTAAAAGTTCTTTAATAAAACACTATTTTTTATCATATCGTTGTTGTCAAGAGGTTAAGAGGAATAAATTATGTCAGTATGCTGGTACTGGAAAATAAGCAACCTTGGAGCAACAGAAAAGCATCACATCACTTCAAGTCATTGCTTTTATTTGTATACCATCAAATTCCCAGGTGTTTAATTCCTCATATATTGTGAAGACCTAAGCCAAAGAGAGAGCAAGAGAGAGAGCAAGACAGATAGAGAGAGAGAGCAAGAGAGAGAGAGAGAGAGAGAGAGAGAGAGACTTGTCAACTCTCACTGGATTTCTGTCATTATACTATATCAATACTATTGACATTTTAATTCCATTTTGTTATTGATGACCTCTGGATTCACTAAACAATAAAATGGTGATTATGTACACATCAGGGCTGCCATATCGGATCGGCCGGTCTCTAATCCGATGACGGTTTATTTATAACCTTTCGACCATTGACAGCTCTCAGTGAAATGCATGTTTTTAATTAGTAGTGCAGTGGAGGGTTTAAGGGTTTGACATTAAGACTAGGTGAGGGAAAAATCATCGATGAAGTCTGTGGATATTCTTTAGATTCTATTATAAAATGGCTGGAGTAAATTTAAATATCTGAGATATATTGTACAGTATATGTGTAGATAACCACATGGTTGCTGTTTAATGGATTCCAATCCAATTACGGTTTATAACCTTTATCAATTGATTGAAAATGATCCAGATCTGGCAACCCTTGTAGAAATGCATGCATTTGATTAGATATGCAGTGAAAGGTTCAATGGTTTGACCTTTAGAAAAAAGCTGGGGAAGTAAATGTAGCTAAAACTGTATAGATATGGATTTTAGTTATAATCTATAATCAATAGAATTTTGATGGTTTATGGCATGGACATTTATGTCTATAGATCCAGTTTGGGTCATTTGGCCAAATCAATGCAAAAAAAAGGACAAATGTTAAGGAAATAGTTTTATTGATTACAATCTGATTAAAAATTTAAATAGCATGACCAACCATCACCAGGAATCTAGTTCACTCATATCCTTCATCCACGATTTAGTGATATTTACATTTATTCATTTTGATTCACTCACTTCCATATCTCTCTCTCTCTCTCTCTCTTTCTCTCTTTCTCAAGCTTCATATTCTACTCCTGAGATAGCACCGATCCTGACCACTTCTCCTCCCTGGGCATGCACGATTCATCCAGATGCTCTGCTTCTGGTTGGAGAAGTTCTCATCACTTGGAGGTCGCTCACTGCTGCTGAGGATGGAGCACATGGAGCTTGGAGATACCTGGGCTTACTGTGGATGGAACCACTTAGAAACTATGAAGATGGCTGTAACTGACATGACCAGCTTTGCACTTGAAACTCCATCAGTGACCAGTTCTTCATAACTTCAACCAGATGGACTAGAAGAAATTTCCTGGTTGCACTATTTGACTTTCCAGATGAGGATGGGTTCCCTTTTGATTCTGGTTCCTCTCAAGGTTCCTGCTCATTTGGGATAGATTTAAACTTCAGAATGGATTATTTCTATCCTGAATTGATATATTCTACTAGCACTGCTCGACTGCTCCCGCCATCTCTCAGGGTAAGAGGCAGGTATACATCAAGACTCTTCTCTGTTCTGGTGGTGGTATGAACTTCCTCAAGATGTCCGAACAGCTGATTCATTACCTTCTTCAAACAACGGATGAAGACCTGTCTCTTCCTGAAACGATTCTGAAACCAGTTTGTTTTATGTATTGTTGTATGTATTTATAAAAATTCCACCCAACATAGTTTTAAGGCTGATGGTATCCTAAGTCTGTAACCTATTGAACCAGTGTTAATGTATTCATTGATAGAGACTTCAAAGCACTTTTGTATGTCGCTGTGGATAAGGGCATCTGCCAAATGCCAGAAATGTAAATGTATTCCTGTAAAGCCGCTTCGTGACAACGTCCATCGCTAAAAGCTCAAAAACAAAATTGAATACACACTTTCATGAAATCTAATTCATTAACCTGTTCTTGTAACCGCAGTGCGAGTGAGCCTCCGGATCAATAGTAATAGACCCAGCAGTTTACGAGTATAACGCAGTGCCTTTGGGTAGACCCCATAACCCCTGGGCTCAGGTGACTAAAATTCGCTTCTTAACTCACTCTGGGGTTGATAATGAATAAATTTGCCAATTCCTGTGATGTACAACTTGCATGACCCCCCCCCCTCCCCCCGACACATCTTTGCGCAAATTTTGATAAAAATATATAAATAAAACACTAAATGTTACGGGAGATCAAAAGTAAAAGACAGACACAACACAACCAGGAGACATAACACAATCAAATAAAGCAGAAAGCATGAGCCAGACTGAAATGAGCGAGTAACATATGACTCAACACCAGCACTTGAAATAATGCAGCGTAATCGAGTTGAGAGCATCTTACAATGACACATTCGACCATCATCGTGGCATCGGGGCAAGCCAGATTGACATAAACAGCCTCATAAAAACATTAAAACCTTCAGGATTAGTGTTACGCATTTAAATAAGGGGAGTGTGAAATGGAAACGCATCCCAGGCCTAATCTTAGCCCCGGCGCTGAGGCAGTAAAACGATTGTCTTTCCATTAATATCTCACCCAAGGTCAGAGGAGAGATCGCCTCTCATAAATCTGAGAGAGATGGACTTTTTTCTTTCTTTCTTTCTTTCTTTTTTTTAACAGTCCCACTACTTTGTTCGCTTAGGAATAAAACCCAGGCAGACTTCATTATAATGTAATTGCACTTTTATGTTTTTAACTACTGACCTGAAAAGAACAACGGCACTCGTTTAACTGTGGCGAATGCCTTTTTAAGACCGTCACTCCTCTGGGAATGCTGGAAACTGTGTGCATGTGTGTATGTAAGGCGAAGCTATCACAAGACCCTCGCGGCGACGTTTAAATGCATTTTTAACACGCCGACGCCGACATTCAGGCATGAGTGACCATGGCAGGACAGGACGAAGCCCATGGGAACGTCATTAGAGAGAGAGAGAGAGAGAGAGAGAGAGAGAGGCAGCCGGGCTGATATATGTATGACGAGCCGGTGACAGGAGAACGCCGATGACATGTAGGATGTCGGATGCGTGCATCAGGTTCAGCTGCTCAAATCTATCCGGATAGAGCAAGGACTCTCTGTATGATGTTCAACATGTCGTCAGGGCTCAAGAGCGCCTACAGACAGTGGAAGGACAAAGACGGTAATAACTCCTGAAAAGGAATGACAGGTGAAAAATAAATACACGAGACAGCGAGGCACGCCGAAATAAATCTCATCCAAATCCCGCCAAGGTTGACACAAATAAAAAAGTAACACCAAATAAAATGACGGAGGTGAAAAATAGGATCCCGTTCCGTCCGTGGAGGGCAGGTTTTATTGGCGAATGTTATAAAGGAAAATGTCACGGCGAGTGTGTGAAATATAAGCTGCACAAGGTCAGGGAAAGTGTCCTGGAAGTGCGGTTAGAAAGGATCAATATTTTAGCCATGGACTAATACATAATGTAATGCATGTATACTGTATGTGTGCGCATTGTAAAAAAAACCGTCTTGTCAAGAAACACCAATTGTTAAGAAGGACAGAAGCCCAAACAGCGTAGACTGTTACCCATAATTCCACCTCACCTCATCAGATTTGCTTCTTCATGTTGGAAATTGCATTGAAAGCCAGGATATTAAATGAACCCATCTCTCAAGCAATTGTTTCCGATGAATCTTTCTGAAAAATGTTTCTGATTAAAGCCGTGGTTCTCGGGTGCAGAGAGCATTTCGATATTTATTAAAAGGGGGAAAAAAAACAAGAGGAAAAAAAAAGGAAAAAGAAAAAGATAGAACAGAGAACAAGCCTTAAGACTTGCTAGTGACCTTTATCTGTTCATCACGGTGGAGCAGAGACGATTAGTAGAAGTTGATTTTTCAATGTTTTTTATTACTGTTATTATTACTATTATTAATTTTTTAATTAATTAAAATATTTTTTTTCTGAAATCTGATTGGTCAGAAGGTCTAGAATGAACTAGTTCTGGCTGAAAAAGTTTACATTAAGAATACACAAATAAACCGTTTTTAAAATTTTTATAAGCTATGCTTTCATATTCATTATTATATTATTTCTATTTTTTTTATCTCATTTTAATGTTAATTCCATTTTCAAATTAACTTATTAAATTATTTTTATTTAAGCTACTACGCCTAATAAAATAAAATGGATTATTTATTTATTAATATTTATAAATATAAATCAATAATTTAATTATTTATTAATTTAATTTAATTTAATTTTTTTAATTTTTTGTACAAAGGAAAACACATACAGTAACTGGTGATATGTGGAAATGTTACACATATGTTCCAAAATATGGCAAATCTAGCTAACTAACTGACCTGCGCTTTAATTAAATCAATTAAATTCTTAAATGAATTAAAAAGAATTAAATTTAATTCTTCTCAATCATCATTTGTGTAGGTGGAAACAGGAAACTGAGGAGCATGTGAATGCAGCACTGAGGCAGATTCTCAGAAGCCAGAAGCACTAAAATGTAAGTGTTGTACTGAGCATCATCAGTAACACATTGCTAGATCTAAGCTAGATGAAGAGGATAGTGAGTTAGGACAGGTTTTAAGATGCCGCTCTTCACCTGTGTGTACAATGACGCATGATTTTTGTGCCTTAATACACAACAACGAAACAGTAGAGAAAGCAGCGGTACAGGAAGAGACGTGGACAGTGAGCACTGGCTGTCGAGGGACGTTTTAGGGAACTTATCTAGGGGGCCTCGCTGCTCCATTTCAATGAGATCTAGGAGGCTGAGTTTTATTCCAAGGCTAAAAAAACCCTCTCTCGCTCGCAGCCTGTGGAGCGCCTGAATACCAAGCAGCGCTCTGTGAAGGGGTCACATCCCGGCCGAGGTCACCGCCCCGGCTGGTTTCACAGAGATGAGACATATAGTTACCAATTTGTAAGGATTAAAGAGTGCACGGGGATGCATGGGAGGCTTGGGGTGGTGTGGAGGGGTGAATGGGGTGGCAGGATTTGGGGTGGTGGTGATAAGAGGTCCTGCAAGTCATGAGCCATGGCTATGAAAAAGTGTTCCAGTAACCAAAGACACCTTAAAAGAAAAAAGCTGAAAGTGTGTGTCTGTGTGTGTGTGTGTGTGTGTATAGACAGTAAGTAGAGCAATGTGTAGCTTCAGTGTTAAATAATTCAGGCTTCGGGGCCAGACTGCACCACACTGACCTCACTTCCTCTACACACATCGCCCTGTTTTGTGCATGTGTGTGTGTATATGTGTGTTTGTTTGTGTGTGTGTGTGTGTGTGTGTGTGGCCCTGCCACTCTCACCTCTGTCTATAGCCGTGAGCGGATTCCGGCTTCATCCCCGGGTATCATTAAAAGCTAATGTGAGACATGCGAGGAATTTTAATGTCAATTAATAATCCAAACATGGATCCAAACACGACTCTGATCCGTCTCCTGAGCCTGGAGCTGAGGATTTTATTCAGCTAGAGAGCAGGTCATGGTTTAAACCCAACTGGAACTAGCTGGATCCTGGTGCTGTGTTTAAGTAACAGGTTTGAGTAACACACACACACACACACACACACATACACACACACACATACACACACAGCATGTGACCCTGAGATATGCTAATAAGGCAGTGTGAGGGATAAAAGAAATAGTGAGGAAAGAAAGAATAAGAGAAAACAAATAAACAAGCTAATAAAAAAGGAGAAAGAAAGAAAGAAAGAAAGAAAGAAAGAAAGAAAGAAAGAAAGAAAGAAAGAAAGAAAGAAAGAAAGAAAGAAAGAACTGTAATATAAATACATTGAATAGAGAAAGAGAGAGAGAGAGAGAGAGAGAGAGAGAGAGAGAGAGAGAGAATGGTAAATTGACATTAAAGTCAAGGGGAGGGGGGTAGATAGATAGATAGATAGATAGATAGATAGATAGATAGATAGATAGATAGATAGATAGATAGATAGATAGATAGATAGATAGATAGATAGGTTTAAGTGTTTTGTATAAAGCCTTCTGAGCAAAAGAAAGAAAGAAAGAAAGAAAGAAAGAAAGAAAGAAAGAAAGAAAGAAAGAAAGAAAGAAAGACTCATACACAACTTTCATACACAACAGGACAGCATGGTGTATTAGCGGTGTAAAGGGGGGTGTAGACTTTAGATTAGCAAACATTTTGTTCTCTCTGGCCTTCAGAAGCTATATAAGATATTGACATGTTTCCCAGAACGTACATCAACCTATGACCATAAAAGGTCGTCACATTAGGGGCGGGGGTGGCTCAAGTGGTTAAGGCTTTGGGTCGTTGACCGGAAGATTGGGGGTTCAAGCCCCAGCACCAACAAGTTGCCACTGTTGGGCCCTTGAGCAAGGCCCTTAACCCTCTCTGCTCCAGGGGTGCTGTATCATAGCTGACCCTGTGCTCTGACCCCAACCTCCAAGGATGAGGAAGAAAAGAATTTCACTGTGCTGTAATGTATATGTGACAAATAAAGGCTAATTAAAAACATTCATAATTGCATTATAACCCTACTCATGTTCTGGAGTCCCACAGTCATGGATCTGTTTGTAAACTCATCATGAACACTTCCTCCTTATTTCCGCCGAACTCCACACCTTCACTTCAACGCCACTTTCTACTTCCTTTTCCTGTTTCTTTTTTTTTTAGTTGTACTTTTCCTGTAAGTGAAGAATTGAGTCATAGTTTAAACACAAGGCCCTTTGCTCTCTCTCTCTCTCTCTCTCTCTCTCTTATTCCCACATCTGAAAGTAGTGTTTGAAGCCAGGAGTTATGTTTTAATCATTCAAATTCTTAATGATGACACAGAATCCATTATTAATGAGCGCAGTTCCTCCAGCGCGCTCGGCTTGGCGAGCGAGACGCTAACTTCTACTCTCTTCATTTGATCTTTACGCAACTCTCCTCTCTCTTTTCCCCCCTTTTTTTTTACTCCAAACTGTATATCGTGGCCTTTGGAAAAAAAAAAAAAATCTTCCGTTTTTTTAAAACCTCTATTTCCCAAGGCTTTTGTTTCTCTCTCTCTCTCTCTCTCTCTCTCTTTTCTTTTCTGTTTTTTGCTCTTCCCATCTCTTGCTTGCTTTCATCTTCAACCGAGCGAAAAAAACACGTGTTAATCTCCTGTTAGTGTCCATTAGAAACGTCGTTCAGAACCTCGCTGAAAACTTCCGCTTGTTTTCACATTACTTTCTCGCATTACTTTATCACTTAATTTTTAAATTAAATGAATACTATTTTTTTTTCTAAGTGTTATGAAAACACTGATTAAGTGTATAGAGTGTGATATATTACGATTACATCTTACTCAAAGATAAGTAACACTGTTCTGCAAAGTAATAGTATCCAGAGGAAAAAGAATTAACAGTATCTGGAAAAAATAAATAAATTAAATAAATAAATAAAATAAATAAATAGAATAATTAATAATGGATTAAACTAGATTAAATAGATAAAACTAAAAATAAAATAAAAATAAATAATAATTTATTAATTTATTAAAATTAATTGAATAAAACTAAACTAAAATAAAATAAAATAATTAATAATTTAAATTTAAAAATATATTAACAAAATAAACTAATGAATAAAAAATAAATAATAATAAGTTATGTTATGTACTTATGCATAAAAATGGTATGAAATTGTAAAAAAAAGAAGAAGACATGATTCTTGATCATTATTTCTTTTCCCCACAGAGATTTAAACTGAAATGTAAATAAAAAATATAAATATTTCTGACAGGTCAAACCCCAATTGTTCTGCATTATCCCATTTTCTGCTTTCCTTCTGGTCTGCCACACACCACTCTTCATGAAGGTTCAACTTCAAAAAAAAATTATATTTTCCTTATTCCTTGGGTATAAACAATGTATTATTTAACACCCAGTGCACCTCAAAAAAGATCAGACTTCTGTATTATTATTATTATTATTATTATTATTATTATTATTATTACAGACAGAGACATATAGAAATGTCTGTTATACCACGTGTCTGTAAAGTCAACCACGACTTTATTTCCTGCTCCCTTCAGAGCTTTATTCAAGGTGTACATTTCTGATATAAACACACACACACACACACACACACACACTTCCATTACCATTAATTTATTCACAGGGTCAGACGTCTCCAGTAATGAAGACTCTGTAAGTGCTGTAATTTGCCATCGCCGCATTATTATGTTCTTTACTCCAATTTAGTCCCACGTGTCTTCATTAATGAGAAACCAGTCAGCAAAACGAGTGGAGTAAATGACTACGGGGCTGGCAAAGTGAGAAACAATCGAGCAAATCTGCCTGCTGCTTCATTGTTTGTAACAATGCACCATTTTCTCTGAAGCTTAATTAACAGGCACCTGTTTCAGCTCAGGGAAACGAGGACGTTCTGTTTCAGCTGTTTTACACAGAAACGCCATTTTTATCTCTTTCTCTAGCGAGCACAAACCGCGCACAATCACCGATATATAAGGAGGACGCTACTGACATTGGTGTCACCCTTTCCACTTGGACAACCTCGCACTTACGCCACTGCTTACTGCGGCGTTACGCCCAGCACTGAGAGATTAATAACGCAGCACCGAAAATGCAGATACGAAGCTCTGATGTCCTTCAGATGAGCACCGGCACACCCCTCATCATACCCGGCCAACATGCCTCAAAGACTGAAATATTGAGTATGACACAAGCGTAATTGCATGGGAAGTAATCAATTAGACACACAATTGGAAGCGACCCAGGGTCTGGAATCTGCCGAGTGGAAGATGGAAATGAGTGTTGTACGGAAATCAGCGAAAGTCAATTTCTCTTTCTCCAATTGGCTTACCCGGAGAGATTAGAGTCAAGCCAACGAAGAGAGAGAATCGACGGAGAAAGATCAAGAAAGATGAAGAAGATAGAGGAAGAAGAATGTGCCTTAATATCCTCAAAGGAACAACGGCAGCCTCCACAGTCCAGTTATAGAAATATATGGAATACATTTTGTGTAATGTAAATTAGTTAATAAGCTTCGCAGGTAGGCTGCATGCTCTAATTTATACAAAAACAAAGGTATAAACTTAACGGAACTACACAAGTGACAGGCATTTCTGCCGAAAGTACAGTTTAGTCTTCATTTCTGAGTCTAGAAACAAAGAGAATTATATAATAATATATCATCATCATCATCATCATCATCATCATCATCATCATTATCATCATCATCATCATCATCATCATTATCATCATCATCATTATCATCATCATCATCATCATCATCATCATCATCTCTTCTTCTTCTTCGTGGCATAGAAACACTCATAAACTACAATTACATCATTGTAGCCCCTCCTCCTTTCTGCACACACCCACTTTATAACTCCTCCCCCACCCTGCAATATTAAATGTAACTAGAACAAGTTCAAAATGTACGATGAATCTAGCAACCAAGAGAAAGATGGATAGATAGATAGATAGATAGATAGATAGATAGATAGATAGATAGATAGATAGATAGATAGATAGATAGATAGATAGATAGATAGATAGATAGAAAATTAAATAAATGAATAACTAAATAGAATAGAACAGAATAAAAACATTCAGCAATCTAAATTCAAACCCAAATTCTAACATCATTGCTCGAAAGACAGTTGCTGACACGCCCCTCCTCCCTTCTGTACACGCCCACCTTACAACCCCTCCCCCACTCCACAACATTATTTGTACCTATAAGAGGTTAAAAAGTAAGACCTGTCATTCATTCGGAAGGAATTCTATTACGGGAAAATAATAAAAAGTAAGTAGGTGCTATCTGTTCTTATTTATTTCCTGATGCTGTCCTGATACTGCCAATGAAGAAAAATAAAACCAGACACTGAGAGACTGACAAAAACAGGTAAAGATAGACGTTATGTAAAAAAAAAAAAAAAATCAAAAACAGAGAGGCAAAGAGAGATAAAATCATGCATAGAGAAGAAGAGATAGAGAGAAGTGGACAGAGAATTAACTAAGAGATATCCACTAAGAAACAGCGAAAGGGAAAGAGAAATAGAGAAAACTGGATAATAGAAAAGAAACAGGGAAACAAGGAAAGAGAGGGAGAGAAAACAGAGTGGACGAGTAAATGAGAAAGTAAATGAATGAGAGAGATAAAGGCTTGAACTCATCCAGATACGATTAGAACTAAGCTTTATACTCATCTCCCTCTCTCTCTCTCTCTCTCTCTCTCTCTCTAGTTTCGTCTCCTCTCCCGTGTGCTGTTCTTCCACGGTGGCTTCACGACACACTGCACACGACTCATTGAGGTTAATGCGCCATCATTGAGATTTTCTCCTTGAACAGGTCTGAGCACTTTGAAGAACATAATGTGCTGTTAAAATGTGTGTGTGTGTGTGTGTGTGTTTGAGAAAGCCATCCTTAAAATATTAAGGTGGACCAAGTTGGTCAATATTAAAGATTGTTGGGGGGAAAAAAAAGGAAACTGGAGAAAAGGAAGAGTAAAATGTGTAATGGAGTGATAAAGAAAGAAGAAGAAGAAGAAGGATTCCTCTAATAAAACCCATTCCAGCTCTTAGAAGCAGTATCTTTCTCAATCCAGGAAAAAAAAAAAAAAAATCCAGCTACGAGATACTTTTTCATCATTTTCCATTTCATTTACATGTTTTATCTTTCTACTGGGATCTTTAGCTTTTCTCCAAATATCCTTTCAGATATCATTTCATCCTGATAATCTTGTCGAGTTGAAATAAGAATTTCTCAACAATGCCAGCAGTAAATAAAAGAGAGAATGAAAAAAACTCATAATGTTTAAAAACATTTTTTTAATGTTTTTATAAAAATAAAAATTCTATCACACCAAACCATTTGTTCCTTTCAAAAACATTGAGAAAAAATGTTTTAAACATATAAAGTACCCTGACTAACCATTTCAATAGGAACATCAGTGTACCTATATATAATTCTATTTATTATTATTATTATTATTATTATTATTATTATTATTATTATTATTATTATTATTATTATGGTCATAATAATAATAATAATAATAATAATAATAATAATAATAATTCTTCTTCTTCTTCTTCTTCTTCTTATTATTATTAATAATAATAATAATAATAATAATAATAATAATAATAATAAGTTATTTATTTGTTTATATATTTATTATTTTTATATTATTAATATAATATAAATATAATAATTATAATATAATATCTTCTTGTTCTTTGGCTAACAGACGAGGAACCTGATGAAATCTGCTGTTGTAGCTCATCAGCCTCAAGATTTTGTGTGTTGTGCATTTTGAGATGCTTTTCTGCTCACCACTTTTGTAAAGAGTGATTATTTGTTTATTATTTATTTATGAGTTACTACTAACTTCCTGTCAGATTGAACCAGTCTGGCTGTTCTGTGTCTGAAAATCTCGTCCCAGGAGTCCCTGAATATCATCTGTTTCTGTTTTGAAATGATGTTATTTTAGTCACTAAGATAAAATTTCCTGATGTTTGAGACTAAAACTCGATCTGTATCTGCACAATTTCATCCTGTCACCTGATTGGCTGAATGGAGAATTGAACGCACAGTTTTAAGGTTTTACAGTCAGCTCATGTCTGCATATGTTTTTCCGAATTAAGAAAATAAACACATATTCCAAGAATGTTCTGAATAAAATTTAAGTTAAAAATCAGCCTAAAGAGGCAAAAAGAATAATACATACATAGACCACAGAAGGAAAGAGTTTTGAATGAAAGGAAAGGGGGAAAAAAGGAACTAAAAGCATATTTATTTGACAATTTCTTTAATTATGGCTTAAATTTTGCAAAGCCAACAGACCTTATTTGCTAACGGAAGACTCTCACATCTAGTGTCCTAAAAAATGTGAAGTAGAAAAACAGACGGATTCTATTATTCTCCAGAAATCACTTTCCGAGTGGTATTTTAAAATGTCATGCAGCGAGGTTTAAGAGTGTAGCATCAGTGATACCAGATTAGTCGCTTTCAGGGACTTTCTTTCAGTGTGTGTGTGAGTGTGTGTGTGTGTGTGTGTGAGAGAGGGGGGGGGCTGAAAAAAGAGAGGGACTGATGGGACATAGGACTAATGTGATGGACAGAGAGGGTTAAGGAGACTCAGGCATTAGGGAAAAGAGAGATCATCAGGATGTGAAAGATGGAGGAATAGAGGGAAATAAAGGAATGGAGAAAGTAACAGGTCAGATGTGATTGGAAGGAAGAGGGGATAGAGACAGAAACGATAAAAAGAAGAGATGTTACCAAAGTATCAATTATATAATGAAATTTATATGAAATATGATGAGAATGCTCGGAGTGGGTGTGGTTTAATATTCTAATTAGAACGTGCTCTGATACTTTAATTAGAGCATGTGATTGGTCTGATACTTTAATTAGAGCATGTGATTGGTCTGATACTTTAATTAGAGCATGTGATTGGTCTGATACTTTAATTAGAGCATGTGATTGGTCTGATACTTTTGAGCATGTGATTGGTCTGATACTTTTGAGCATGTGATTGGTCTGATACTTTAATTAGAGCATGTGATTGGTCTGATACTTTTGAGCATGTGATTGGTCTGATACTTTTGAGCATGTGATTGGTCTGATACTTTTGAGCATGTGATTGGTCTGATACTCCAGTTAGAACATGTGTCTGGTCTGATACGCTATTCAGAACACTTGATTGGTCTGATACTCTCATGAGTCAATGTGATTGATCTGATACACCAATCAGAACATGTGATTATAGTGATACTCCAATTAGAACATGCGATTGATCTGATACTCCAATTAGAACATGCGATTGATCTGATACTCCAATTAGAACATGCGACTGATCTGATACTCCAATTAGAAAATGCGATTGATCTGATACTCCAATTAGAACATGCGACTGATCTGATACTCCAATTAGAACATGTGACTGATCTGATACTCCAATTAGAACATGCGACTGATCTGATACTCCAATTAGAACATGCGACTGATCTGATACTCCAATTAGAACATGCGACTGATCTGATACTCCAATTAGAACATGCGATTGATCTGATACTCCAATTAGAACATGCGACTGATCTGATACTCCAATTAGAACATGCGATTGATCTGATACTCCAATTAGAACATGCGATTGATCTGATACTCCAATTAGAACATGCGACTGATCTGATACTCCAATTAGAAAATGCGATTGATCTGATACTCCAATTAGAACATGCGACTGATCTGATACTCCAATTAGAACATGTGACTGATCTGATACTCCAATTAGAACATGCGACTGATCTGATACTCCAATTAGAACATGCGACTGATCTGATACTCCAATTAGAACATGCGATTGATCTGATACTCCAATTAGAACATGCGACTGATCTGATACTCCAATTAGAACATGCGACTGATCTGATACTCCAATTAGAACATGCGATTGATCTGATACTCCAATTAGAACATGCGATTGATCTGATACTCCAATTAGAACATGTGACTGATCTGATACTCCAATTAGAACATGCGATTGATCTGATACTCCAATTAGAACATGCGACTGATCTGATACTCCAATTAGAACATGCGACTGATCTGATACTCCAATTAGAACATGTGACTGATCTGATACTCCAATTAGAACATGTGACTGATCTGATACTCCTATTAGAACATGTGACTGATCTGATACTCCAATTAGAACATGTGACTGATCTGATACTCCAATTAGAACATGTGACTGATCTGATACTCCTATTAGAACATGTGACTGATCTGATACTCCAATTAGAACATGTGACTAATCTGATACTCCAATTAGAACATGCGATTGATCTGATACTCCAATTAGAACATGTGACTGATCTGATACTCCTATTAGAACATGTGACTGATCTGATACTCCAATTAGAACATGTGACTAATCTGATACTCCAATTAGAACATGTGACTAATCTGATACTCCAATTAGAACACGTGATTAGTCTGATGCTCTCATGAGAGCATGTGACTAATATCTGATACCCCAATTAGAACACATAATTGATCTGATACTCCAGTGATCACATTATTTGTCTGATACTCTATTGAGAACATGTGATTGGTCTGATACTCTCATAAGAATGTGATCTCTCTGAGACTCTTAAGCAGTAAAAACTAAACACAATATTAACATACTCTTCTCTTACAAGTCAATCTTTACTAACATGTTTCTCAGACATAAATTTAATTTCTTTTTTTCTCCAATACTTGAACATGCAGTCTTGATAAAAGCAACAACCGACATCCACCATGTGACTGCTCACAGTAAAGTGAAGTGTATGTAAGAAATATAAACAGCTTTTAAACCTTTAAAAGGAGAAGAATTCTGATAGAATTTCATTATCACTAATTATTCAGTCTTTGTTCTGGCTTTAGTTAGGATTCCTTGAACATCAAGGCACTTATATACACAGCATTTTTATATCTTTTGCCAACACTCAAAGCGGAGAAAAAAGCTAAACGCTTGTAAAGACTTTTGCTAATTGGCTACGCAGCATACACATATAATAACAATAAATCTGCTGTAGGATAACACAATGAATATATCTGAACACTGTTTCCACTTAAACTCCAATGGAAACAGTTAACAAAAAAACAATCAATAGTATCACATCAATAAACAAACAAAGAAACAAACAAATAAAATCCATAAATATAAAAATGCGTTTTTGTAGTTTTTCATCATTTAAATTTGTTCATCCATTATTTTCATTTCTTTAAAGCAAAAAAGAAATATCATTTAAAACAAACAATGAATGTCTATATCTCTTTATTTAAATAAATAAATGAATGAATAAATAAATATTAACACAAGAAATATTCATAAAAATCTAAAAAGATATTTATTTATTTAAATTTAGTTACATTATTTGTTGCTTTTTTAAATAATAATGAAGTAGCCCTTGATATCTTGTGTATATTGCAAGAAATAAATAATATATAATTCTAGTATATAATGATGATGATGATCATCATCATCATCATTATTATTTGCTAGAATTATATATAATTTTTTATATTATTTATATTATTATTACTATTAGAATTCTATTTTTATTATTGTTATGAATTGTATTGTATTATTATTGTTGTTATTATTATTATCCATCCATTCTATACAACTGCTTTATTCCTAATGAGGGTCACGGGGATCTGCTGGAGCCTATCCCAGCACACACTGGGCGAAAGACAGGGGTACACCCTGGACAGGTCACCAGTCCTTCACAACTACACACACTCACTCCTGTGGGCAATTTAAAATTACCAATCAACCTAATGTACGTGTTTTTGACTGTGGGAAGAAACCGGAGTACCCATGCAGGCACGGGGAGAACATGCAAACTCCACACAGAAAGGTCCCCGCCTGTTCGAACCTGGGATACGAACCCAGGACCTTCTTGCTGTGAGGCAACAGTGCTAACCACTAAGCCACTATACTGCCCATTATTATTATTATTATTATTATTATTATTATTATTATTATTATTATTATTATTATTATTATTATTATTATTATTATTACGGAAATGAAGTTGGACATTATTCTAGGAACGACTCACAGTTTAAATCGAAATTAAAGGATTTTTCATTTGTATGAATTCAAATTCAGATGAACGGCTCACAGACGTTTAATTCACTCCATCTTAATCACTCAGCAGGGAGACCTTCAGACTGCAGTCAAACAAAGAATATGACTAATTATGATGGATTATGCACAAACACACACACACACACACACACACACAGTGAGAGAGCGTGCAGAAAATCAATGAAGCCATATCAGAATTTCTTACAACTTTGACCTCCGTGGATCGGATCTGTGCAGCTGATAGCAAGATGTCTGATTTCACAGCTACACCCTAATCACTGTACAGAACTCTTTAACCCTGTCTGCTGAACATTTCTGAATTGTCTGCATCTGATTTCAGACATTTTTGACAAGCGTCTTGCAGCGTTTTCGTTCCTCAGAGCTGCCTTTTGTTCCTCAGAAATAAAACCCTTGGGATGTGGTGATGAAATGATGTGGATGTGGTTTCCTTTCTTTCACCTTAAAAGAAATCTTTCACACATTGACGATTATATGGTTGTTCTCTATTTACGTGGAATGTCGAACCTACTGGTCTACGTTGTTACCATAGAAACAAACAAGCGTGTTAATATAAACATAGTAGTTGCAGCTGCACTGCAGTCACTGACTGCAGTTGTAGAAAACATCAACGCCTTCTGACCAATCAGAATCAAGCATTTATCAGCATCATGTGCTATTTTATATTCTATCCATGACAAAGGAACTAAACTCCGATATATCCAGACTAGTAAGTTCTAGATTTATCTAAGACAATACTACTCAAATCATGTGTTCCAAATTTTATTTATTTATTTATTTATTTATTTATTTATTTATTTATTTATTTATTTATTTATTATTTTGGATGAAAACTTGTTAAACTATCTACTTGAAAATGAGAAAAAAAGAGAAAAAATTAGAACATTTATTTATTCATAATTAAATTATAGAATTTATTTTATTTAGTAATTTATTTTGTATATATTTACTTTATTTATTTATTTATTTATTTATTTATTTATTTATTTATATAAATGAAGTAATAATAATAATAATAAAAATAATAATAATGTCCAAACAAACAAAAAGGACAAATAAATGTTACTAAATTTAAAAAATGTATGTAAATAAATTAAAGAATTTAATTATTAATAAATAAATGCTCTCATTTTTTGTACTTTAATATTATTATTATTATTATTATTATTATTATTATTATTATTATTCTCATTCTCTTACAGGTATTTAAGGACTTCATGTATAAACTAGCCTTAGCTAGCTATTTTTTTGATGATGTGTTTGTTGTTTTTGTTTTTCTTCATTTTTTAAGCTACGTAGATTTGTTGAAACAATATAACTTAGTCAAGCTAATCCTCTTAATGACTGAGTTAGCTACATAGCCAAGGTAAAAGGGGCGGAGCTTCTCAGACTGTAACCCTTCCTAATGTGTCTGAATACTGTCTGATTAAATTGAATGTGAATGTTTTCATAATCCAACAGCACCCAACAGGACATTGAGACTTTTTTTCAAGGAGCAAAATAAACATGGCTTCCAATCAGGGGTGAATAAAAAAATATCAATATTTCAGCATGGATTATAAAACTGCATCCCTTTAGATCTCAAAGGGTTAAAACCTTTCAATACTGTAACCATCACTGACATGCGATCAATCACATTACACATCTCCAGTGGGTGAGTACAGAGATTGACATGATAACGTGACAGCGGGATCGAGAGGTCAGGACAGATGAGTCTGATCTGAGCTCGTGTGCTCGTGCTTGTGGAGGCGGTGAGAGAGAGAGAGAGAGAGAGAGAGAGAGAGAGAGAGAGAGAGAAAGGGAAAGATAAAGAAATAGTGGAAGTTGTATAAGTGTGTGTGTGTGTTTGTGTGTGTGTGTCTGGGCTGTGTTCCAACTCTGAACTGCCTCAGGATGTCAGGACATTGAGTGGGTTCAGTATTCAGCTGACAGTTACTTCTTCTGCCAACTGCTGCCATTTACACTACCTGTTCGTACAACACACACACACACACACACACACAGAGGTTTACTGAGACAGAGAGAGGTGAGATGGGGGGGGTAGATGGAGAGAGAGACAGAGAGACAGAGATCAGTAGATTTTAAGAAACAGAGAGAGAGAGAGAGAAAGAGAGAGAGAGAAAGAGAGAGATAGAGACAGATAGACAGATAGAGAACAATACATAAATACACAATACATAAAAGACACATTAAGAGGAGAGAGAGAGAGAGAGAGAGAGAGAGAGACAGACAGAGAGAGGGACAGACAGAGAGCAACAGATGACAAGAGAGTGGGAAATAAGAGATAGATACGTGAGAGAGAGACAGGGGAAAGAGAAAGAGAGAGAGAGAGAGACAGACAGACAAACAGACACAGACACAGACACAGACAGAGAGCAACAGATGACAAGGGGGGGTAAGAGAAAAATAGGGGGTAAGAGAGAGAGAGAGAGAGAGAGAGAGAGAGAGACGACTTTCCAAACTGAACAGCGTCAAATTCTGACAAAACAAACAGACAGAAGAAAACAAAAAATGAAAAAAGAGAGCAGAGTGAAAGAAAGGGTGAGAAAAAGAGCATGAGAGGAGAGGAAAAGAACAGAAGAGAGCAAATGTGTGTGTGTGTGCTCTCTCTCCCTGTGGGCATGGCTGGTATTTCAAACATTCCCCCTCGCCCGCGCCGACCTCCCTCTCATTTCAGCATTTCTGCATTATTGAGCTTCATTGTCCACTATTACAGCGTGAAACGCTCACTTCAGGTCATCAGCGATGTGACGCTCGCCGTCCAGCTTGGCATTTGGGTTACATTGTTGCCTGCTGGCATCCACAGGAGGGACTGGGTAAGCGGAACAATCCACAGAGCCTGAATTATTCAGAGCCCAGGCTCGGGCTCTTCAGCTTGGCAAAACTCAGCAAGTGGGAAAAAAAGAAAAAACTCTTAGATAATAATAAGGGGCCGTGTTCTAATTCAAAGCCTCCTTGTCCCTGTCCTCCCTGCTATGCCTCAGATGTTTGTCAGGAAAAAACAAAGTGTGGGTTTAAGAAAACCGACCGAAAACACATCACGCTAGCAGATGATACTGTAATTGAGCTACTGGAGGTTGATTTACTAGCGCGCTAAATGGAGAGATGAATTAAAAGGAATCTGCACGCACAGTTAGCCGCGGAGAGTCGTGGGCGATTTACAAACGGTAATAGGGAGGTGTTCGGATGTCACAGAAAGTGAAAGGGTAAAGTATAGAGTGCTGCAGGGATGATGTAGATTTGTAGGCTAATTAATAAGTTAGCATGATGCTGGTTCCCTCCACAAAAAGAATCCAAGTAGCTATAAACAAACGCCACAGGCAGGGTCACATGACTCTCATAGCTCATCACTGCTAAGCTTTCACTTTTTATTTAAAGTCTTGCAATCTTCCCTGATCAGGATTCACTGTGCTATTTTTCTGACAGAGAGACAGAGATTAGTAGATGTCAAGAAAGAGAGAGAGAGACAGACAGAGAGACAGACAGACAGAGAGACAGACAGACAGAGAGACAGACAGAAAGCAATAGATGACAAGTGAGAGACAGTAAGAGGACTGCGAGTGAGAAAGAGAGAGAGAGAGAGAGAGAGAGAGAGAGAGAGAGAGAGAGCGAGAGAGAGACAGACAGACAAACAGAGAGCAATAGATGACAAGTGAGAGACAGTAAGTGGACTGCGAGAGAGAGAGAGAGAGAGAGAGAGAGAGGGAGGCAGAAAGACAAAAACAGAGGACACTGTAACAGAGATGAGTGACACTCTTTTTGTGTGGTAGTTGGAACAAAATGGTTTCCGCAACATGTAGCTAGAAACGGATAAAAACTCCCCCTAATAATTGTATTCTGTCTCATGAATAGTGTTATAAGCTGTTAATAACATTCCTGTGTACTATTCACTCCAGTGAGCAAAACCCATCATGTCATTTGGGTGGGAGGGGCATACTCTCTCATTCCTGTCAATCACAGCAATACTAGCCAATCGTGTGCGTTTGTGAGCTTAAGTGTGAAAGGGTTGGAAGAGCAACGTGTGTTACAGTGCCTCGTGATGCAGCAGATGAGCTAGACTGGCTTCACGTGCCTCTAAGATGTCACATGACCACATCATTAGGAAGAAAATAAAGGAATGTCGAATTTTATTTTATCTTCTACTCAACAAATCTATACATTTTCTTCCTTTCCTTCCTACCCTCATCTCTCTCCTTTTTTTATATTTCCCTTTTTCCAATGGAATAATAATCACACCATGTGTTTGCTCTTCCTGTCGTATCTCAGAGAGGCGACTAACAAGTGACTCCTGCTGCTGCTGCTGCTGCTGCTGCCATTTTGGATCCAGCTGAGGATGGAGATGGAGATGGAGAGGGAGAGGGAGAGGGAGAGGGAGAGGGACAGGGAGAGGGAGCTGTGCCGAAACCAATGGGCAAACCAATCAACAAGCTTCTCAGTGAAGAAAGAGCAAAGCAGCATGGGTAAAATCACAGCCTGGGCACTTACTTTGCCACTTCCAGGCTCAGTGGAGAGGTGGATGTGGAGAATAAATAACAGTGTTCAGGAACTGAATAAAAGAGCAGGAAAGAGCACTAGAGAATTCAGGTTGCTGTAAGATTTTCCAAGAGACAAAAAAAAAAGAAAGAAGGGATAGCTCTGTGTCATTAAATTACACGTCAAACGAGAAGTGATGGCTCTTATCCTCAAGCCTAAAAGGATTTCTTATAGTTCTTGGAGAATAATGACATACCGCAGGTGCATTTTCTTTTATTTATTTATGTAAGATATATGTAGAAATCTGGAAAAAAAAAAGAAAATTTGAACCATAATGGCCTACATGGGGGTCAGTATAATGTGCTCGTATTCCAGGAACTACAGTCAAGAGCTTTTACGCAGACAGAATGGCTGACCATCACATCGGAAAAGCAAGCCACCACACGGCAATGAATAAATAAATAAATAAATAAATAGAGCTGAGCAGCTCAGCACTTTCCCTACAGGCCAATTTGATCTTTAGTCAAAGCTCAAAGCCACTTTTTCCACACGGACCTTTCTATAATTATATTGCGTGTCATGTCAGAAGTGCAACAAACTCAGACCTGACTTGACATTTAAGGACGTCCCCCTGACCAGGCATGGAGGAATTAGCAGCATAAACAGTCGCTGGTATGTGTGGATGTCAAAATCAGCAGTTTATCAGGAAGACAAAGCTCCAGGAGAGAACTGTCTGAACTGCATCATGGGTAGAAAATTACTCAGTGCACTCTTTCCTTCTCTCCTGAATTTTTACTTCTATGCTCTTGCTTTCCATTCATTTTCTATACCTGCTTTATTTCTAATTAGGGTCACAGGGATCTGCTGGAGCCTATCCCAGCACACATTGGGCGAGAGGCAGGGGTACACCCTGGACAGGTCTCCAGTCCATCACAGGGCCACACATATAGACAGACAACCGCACACACTCACATTGACTCCTATGGGCAATTTAGAATTACTAATCAACCTAATGTACATGTTTTTTGGACTGGGGGAAGAAACCGGAGTACCCGGAGTAAGCCTGCAAACATGCAAACCCCACACAGAAGGGCCCCTGCCTGTTCAAACTCAGGATTCGAACCCAGGACCTTCTTACTGTGAGCCTCTTGCTTTCCAAAAGTCTTCTGTGTTCTTAATCTAAACATCTAGATTTCACAGGGTTTGTTACATGACCAAGAAGAGTCCATTTGACTGACGACCGGAAAAAAAACAGACCTTTTCCAACAGTCTGCTGGCAAACATTCAAGATCATCTCGTCCACTTACCACTAATGTTTTCAAATGATTGATGAATGACTACATCTCGAGCCAAAAAGTTCATTTTCTCATGCAGTTTGTTCTGCCAATCAAAAATGTGCCCATAATCATCATAGGCGAGGAGGATGGAATTGTTGACAACTACTAAGCATTTTGGTGTATACTTAAATGACAGACTCGACTGGAAGACCCACACTGACGCTATATACAAGAAGGTATTGAGCAGACTCTATTTTCTGAGGAAGCTCAGATCTTTGAATGTTTGTAAGTAGATGCTGGAGATCGTCTACCAGTCTGTAGTGGCGAGTGACATTTACTGTGTTGTGGTCTGCTGGGGGTGGGGCAGCATCAGTGCCAGGGATGCCAGCAGGATTAACAAGCTAATTCACAAGGCTGGATCTATCACTGGACATAAAGTGGAGACAGGTTTGAGTCAGTGATGAACATGAGGTCACTTAACAAACTGCTGTCCATTATGGACAATCCGTCTCACCGAGTGTACCACACACTACCGAGTCAGCGGGGCTCATTCTCCAAAAGACTCGTTCAGATTCATTGTCACAGAAAACGTTAGAGGAGGTCATTCTTACCATTTGTATTCTAGACTCTCAAGGTTCTTCATATTTATCTACTGCCAGTTTTCATGTGTACTGTACTGTAAATACTGATGTAAATATGGTGAAATCCACATCTGTGTTTCATATCTGCACTGCTACCTCAAATTTAACATGTTTAATTCTATAATAAAGGTAATATGTAAAATGTAAAAGATTCCTTCATATAATAAAAGGATAAAGTGGTGACTAAGAAGTCAAATCCCAGCACTGCCAAGCTACCACTGTTGTGTCTTTGGGCAAAGCACTTAACCACAATCTGTAGGTGGATTTGGATAAAACAAAAACAGCCAAATGAGTTCAATGCAAATCAAGACGATGCAAATAAGTTAAGCGTCAAGGCTAAGAGGAAACAAATACACTTTATCACCAGTGTACCTTTTGGCTAAATTCCCAATTGTTGTCTTAAGATCTGTTTCAGTACCCTATTAGCTAAAGTCAAGTTTGCTCGCTGAACCCTTGGGGCCCTGAGGGATTGAGTCACCATAGCTGTAGACTTCAGGAGCTTGACATTTCATTTCATTTCCCTTAACCGGTGTGCAGAGAGAATAAATAGTTAGCAAGAATATGTGCAGTGTGAGAAAACTGAATCGTTAACATATGGTGTGTTCAAATCATGATAAAAAGATCGTATTTACAACTTGAACGCACATGAATGCTGGGAAATTTTCTTTGAGCTCTTGAGTTGCCGAATCGGTATCTTGTCAGTGAGACAAGATGGCAAAATCAATGGATGCATCTTCTGTAGCTGATGGGAAATTGGATAAAATCGAATGTTTTCTGCATCGGAATCTGATTTCAGGCTTTATTATTTACAATAAAACAAACTAAAGGCCTGCACAATAAACAACAGCTTTATATAATTACGACAATATGTAATGATAAAGTTTGGCAGCTTCATAAACGGATTAAAAACAAAATATTCAAAGTTTAAAAAATTGCTGTATTGTTTTCGTAGTTAATTAAGAGAAGCTAAACCTCCATCTCACTCTGACCAAAGTGTCTTAAACCAACCAGACTTCCCAAGAGGAAGAAGAGCTAGCTAGGCAGTTAGCATGCTAGTCATGGGTTTAACCTTAATTTTTAAAGTACTATATGATACTAATGATAGCAGAAGAAAATAAAAAAAAAGTTGAATAAAAAATGTAAAAAATATTTTTATAAAAACAAAAAACAACAATAACAACAGCTGTGGTAGCAATAATAACAACGACAACAACATTAATAACACATTTTACACAATTAATAATATACAATAAATAGCCTTTTTATTTTTCCTTAAAAAGTTTTGAATTGTTTTAATTTCTATAATTTTATACAGTTTAATTTCACACTGAGGGTGAAAAGTGAATTCCAAATAATAATAATAATAATAATAATAATAATAATAATAATAATAATAATAAATTCAAAATATATAAATAAATAAAAATACATTTTAATAAATTGTACATCTCTAATTTTTTACAATTTTAATTTTTAAGAGTTTATTTCTACATTTTTTTTTTTACATTAAAAAACCTTCCATTTTATCAGAGGTGTGTAGACTTTTTGCATCCATTGTATTTTACTATATAATAACAATAATAATTATATAAAAGCTGCCTAGTTTCGCTTTTTTTTCTCATCAGTACAGACAGGCTTTCCATTTGTTTAATTCCACACTATAGCTTTTTAAACACTTCCATAAAATTTTAGAGACTCCTGTCTCGCAAAAATCCAGGTTCTGTAGTTTACATCACTTTATTTTTAACTGCCAGCTCATTAGATGGACAAAGGAAGTAAAGTTTCGATCCTGATCCTGCAGGATGATTAAAATCGGCCTTATCATGACGGCCCCAGCTGGGTTAAAAACCTTGCACTTTAAATATACACGTGCCTCAATGTCATGATTTATAGATTGTAGGTTTCTATAAATACATTTAGGAATCACAGAAGGCCACAAACATGTTCAGGGAAAAGAAAAGACTGAGGTTAAAAGAAAAAAAAAAAAAATTAATTAAAAACAATTGCCTCGTGCTGTGTTTATGTCTAGCATAATAACATTTTACGATCGTTTTATCATATCATGATAAAGCTACTTCAGTGACTCAGTTATTTCCTGTTATTACTTACTATACAGCACCTATTAGCCTTGACTCCCTCACTAGCTTCTCAGCAAAAGGAATAGCAAAGCATAAACACCTCTGTCCTGAAGACTTTCAACTTTTCCTGAGGTTATGCCACGAAGCAGCTTTCATAAAAGTCTTTTTTTAAAACTCTCTTTACTCTTTACCAGAAACCAAAAAAAAATGGAATTTGTTTCAGAAGTATTTCTGTTTTTAGCCTACTAGGGGTGATAAATTCACAGAAAAGTACCAAAGAAAACAAAAACATTTCATTTTTTCCACACAAATGTTTCTAACTTCAAAGTAAATGTTGATCTCAAACCTATTCCTGCTCTCTGAGATGCCCCGAGTGTTTGTTCATCTAAAACGCAGCTCAGATTTCATCTTCAAACACTAAAATTCTGTGTAAGGTTCTCCAACAGAGGGAAAAACACGCGTATAAAACACACAATGAGTCCTGACTCATTTTATATCAGACTTCTGTGATCAGAAAATAATTTTCACTCCTCAGAGAAAATTCTCAAAATTCCTGTCAGGTTCGCTCATGTTAGCTAGCTGGATAGCAAAAAACATAGAATTATATGAATTTCAGTGATTTTCTACTTTAAAATGTCTATATACAGACTAAGAATACAGTTAAATGGCATGATATACAGTATGTGAGACCACACACACACACACACACACAAAGAGACACACACACTTTATTGTAGATTAGCCTGTAGCAAGTTCAGGGATATTTACACACTGTGAGGTTGCACGCCTCAGTTTAGAGAGTTTTATTACCACATGTTCTTTTTCTTTCTGGCAACACACACACACACACACACAGCCAGGCGTGATTGTCCTAATATTTCCTTCTTATTTTCTGAAGTACTTGTGGTGACGGATATTTTCTGCACAATAATATCACTAAAAAAAAAAAAGCCTCGGTTTCACAAAACTGCCTCGGAACATGAAATTTCATTTCAGAATCGATCAAATTCTAGTGCGTTTGGTTGCGGAAAGCCCCGCGGCACACGGAGACATTTTAATAGCACACCCGAGCGTGAACCTATTGATGGTGGATCACGTCCACACAATTATGTGATTTGTTGGAGAAAATGACGACCGAGCGAGAGCCACAGGCCAAATTCCAAATAAACGGAAAGTGAAATGCAGGACCTAATTAAACCTGTTTTAATACCTCTGGCTAGCAGCGTAACCCAGAAACGTTTGCTTTCATTCGAAGGCAATGTCAGCCATACTACCAGGTTTGACCTTGACTGTTTGCTCTAAACAAGCTCCTGCCATTTTCCCTCTAAACAAGCCTCCGGATTTTACGGCTCTAATTCTGAACGCAATTATTCGGCTGAGCTCAGCGGGCTGTCTTACGTCCTCCCTCTGCAACTCCGGGACGGGAATGAGAAAACAAATCAATCACATATCAAATACATATTCATGTGCCTTCACCTCATTGAAAGACTTATTTGCTCCACAAGCAATCCCAAAGTCCAAAAGCGTCCAGCAAACAGACGGAAAAGCCTCCCATCCGAAATGCCAACTTTTCACAAGGAGCCGTGATTTCATTTCCTCTCTTTAATATTTAAAGCTTCGCAATCCCGAATGCACGCTTCAGAACGGATTCCGAAGGCCATACCTGTGAGGTTCTTGAGGCCGAGCTGGCGCAGTCCAAAATGGCCGTCTCTGCGGTAGTTCAGGAAGATGGCGAGGGCGTAGCGGTCTTCGTAAAGCCGTGTACCACGGATGATGCGCAGGTTCTCGAGAGGCAGATAGTCGAACTGATTCAGAGCCACCAGTACGTATCCGGTTACCTCCCGGATGGACTGGAGAGGAAATGAAAGAGAAAAATGAAATTAAATGATTACTTTTGGTCAGAATTATTATTTCTGCCATTTTAGTACAAGATTTAATCTACAGTACACTCCCATATCTGTGTCTGATGTCAGAGGAATGAGGAATGAAACATTTCTATTCATATTTCCACAAATATTTATCCTTTTGCTAATAACTGTTATCCTTTTTTAATTCAATTGTACAGTGTTTTTATTTATTTATTTATTTTACAATAGACATTGTTGCAAAGCAGCTTTATAGAAATATTAAAATTCTGGATATAAATGATAAAATTTGTAATTCAATTTATATTTATCCCTAATGAGCAAGCCAATATGCAAAATAAAATTTTATAAATGGCCAATGGGGCATCTGTTGCTTAGTAGCATGGGAAAATCAATATAATTTTCAAAATTACTACAAAAATAAAATGATAAAAGCCAAGATTGCATAAATTCCCATGTAAACCCAAATAAATCAGTACTTGTGCCAGCTGAATTAGTGTCATTATTCCAATAGAGGCCATCTGTGTGTAATTATCGTGTCATGTAATCACCATACACCTGTTCCTGGAAGAAGCTTGAATTGGCTAGAAAACAAATAAAAACTGAAAAGTCCAGGACAAAGTTAAAAGTTAAAATTATTATTCGGGGTTTGGTTTGAAAGAAGAAAAAAACAGGCAAATATCCTGTGAAGCACCATTAAACCCATTACTGAAGACTGTAAATAATATGGCACAACTGCAGCACTGCCTTAGAGGAGGCTGTCCGTCACTGACCGGATAAATTAAATAAACTGAAAAGCTGTTCACGGGACAATTCCAGTACTGGGCATTGCACAGATCTCTGAAAGAATAGCGAGCCATATGAAATTCCGTTTGCAGTTTGCCAAAAGGCATGTTGGAGACTGAACAAACATGTCAAAAGTTCTCTGATCTGATGAAAAAAAGTGATTTTTTTTGGCATTGGTGCAAAGCTCTAGGTTTGGCAGAAGCCCAGCACTGCTCACCATCTCAGTGAAGCATGGTGGTGGTAGCATCATGCTGAGCATTACCCTTGTTTCCTTCTTGTTTAATCTATTTATTTTTATTTGACTAACTTGATTTCTAGTTTAATATTAATGCCTATTTTGTGTTGATTCATGACATATAATGCAATTATATTTTGGTTTGTAACTTGAGAGAATGTGGAAAAGGTCAGGGGGGCCAATACTTATGCAATGCACTATAGATGAATGGCTTTTTAATTCTTTTGTGTGTGTGTGTGTGTGTGTTTGTGTGTGTGTATTTACATTCGCTTATTCAAGGAAAAAGTCTGGAAAGAAAATCTGTATTTTTTGGGGACAGAACGGTCACAGAGATGATGTGGAATAAAATAAAAACTCTTGGGATTTTTATGACGTGAAACTTTTCTGAGAAAGCGATACTCCAGATTTCCACATAATGTATTTGATTGCGGTATTTTATTTTTATGTGTCGCGTCGAGAGAAGTGTGTGGAGTAACAATAGCTTTATTTCTTCGTGAGTTTGACGGGAAAGCTGTCTTTTGGGTGTGTTTGCACAGAGGAATGAATTTAGAACAGGCCTGCAGGAGAACATAGGAGTGCTGAATACTATGAGAGGAAGCTATGTGTGTGTGTGTGAGTGTGTGTGTGTGTGTGTGTGTGTGTGAAAGAGATTCTCCTCTCAGTGACAGCTGTCAGTAGGAGTGTGTATCAGCTCTGTGTATTGTGTAGAATGTCACAGCCCTTCATGGTGCCATCAACCTCCACCACTCTCACCCAAAGACATGGACACACACACTTACACACACACACACACACAGTTTCTTTAACAGTTATGCTATCATTTATCCCACTTAATGCCACTTGTAATCTTAACAGTACAGGAGTACACCAGTGTACCAGGTGTAGTATCCGTGCCATAAATGTGTGTAAGTGTCAAAATCTGAATTTGGATTTGTATTTTTTATTTTTTTTCTACTGAATGACAACACTAGCATTTTTGGAGTAGACAGGAATGAGGTGGAGAATAGTCTGGATTGATGGTTTGTTTCTGATGGCAGATGTTGTTTGACAGAGATGTTGCTGTCTAATGAAGAGTCTTCGTGGTATATGAATAATGCCAGTGTTTCTGGTGGGGAATATTGATGTGTGTAGGTGTCTGATGGGGAATATTGGTGTTTGTAGGTATCTGATGGGGAATATTGGTGTTTGTAGGTATCTGATGGGGAATATTGGTGTTTGTAGGTATCTGATGGGGAATATTGGTGTTTGTAGGTATCTGATGGGGAATATTGGTGTTTGTAGGTATTAGATTGAGAATATTGGTGTTTGTAGGTATTAGATGGAGAATATTGGTGTTTGTAGGTGTCTGATGGAGAATGCAGATGTGTGATGGAGAATTTTGTGTTTGATAAGTAATGGTTCCCTATTGATAAGGAATGGTGTTTTTTATGTATAATGATGAGGAATATTGGTGACTGAAGTAGAACAGCAGTGTTTCACAAGAGGAATGTTGTTCTCTGATGGTTTGTTTTTGATGGAAGATGGTGTGGTTTATGCATAATGGAGAACATTACTGGTTTGCAATAGAGAATGTTGGTGTTTGATGGAGAGTGGCAGTGTTTCTAATGGAGAAGCTTGGTGTTTGATAGATAATAGTATTATTTCTGCTGGGCAGTGTTGGTGTTTGATGGAGAAAGGTACCATTTTGAACTGGATGAAGAAAGCTAGATGATGGGGAATTTTGGTGTTTGATGCATTATGCTGATGTTTTTTATGGGGAAAGTTGGTCTTTTATGGAAAGGGGTAGTTCTAATGAAAATTCCTGGTGTTTTATGTATAATGCTACCGTTGTTGATAGGGAATTTTGGTGTTTGAATAAGAATGCTAATGTTTCTATTGAAGTTTGGTGTTTGCTGGATAATGGTAGTGATAATGGTGATAATGGTGTGCACTAGACCTTAATGAAATACTCATTCTCATCCAAAAAAAATCTGACTTTTAGGGTTTAAACTCATACATATTTGGCCTAAAACCATTCATTTACAATTAACAGAATCTGGGAAGTTTTTCAGAGTCCAACCTAAGCCACCAAATACTGCCTCCAAGCATAGGAACAAATCAGATATTTGTAAATTCTTGTCAAATGCCCTACACATCTACCCCAGCCTGCCAACTACCCCAGAAAGCCTGGCACTGGCAACTAAACCCATCCTAGTTACCTAGCAACCTCAGAAATCCGCTAGTAATCAAAAGACCGGAACAAAATAAGGCCCCAGAAAGCAACTGGGGGTGAAAACCAACAACAAACAGAGGCATCTTTGTTTTTCTTTGTCTAATTTAATTAAAACATTACTTTGTTGAGAGTCCTATTCATTGTCTTTGTTCACTTTCTACCATTTCATTTTGTCTCTCTTTCCTCTACTCATTTATTTTATTGTTAGTGGATCAATGATTTCCAGCAAGTTAGAGAAAGGGCCCATTTCTCTTTCTGTTTACTCAGTAAGGAGGTGCATAAGTAAAGGGAAAACATCTTGTTGTGATTATGAGCTTGGTTTAAGAGAACAGCACAAACTGAAAGAAAAAAAAAAACGACAGGCTATGTGGAGAACACCACCTCACTCCCAATCATCAGCAGAGGTAACTTGAAGGTTAACATGCCTGCTGTTATTTATAGACCATGGAAGTGATTGGAGAAGGTCTGGATCTTTTCAAACCCCTTCCTTGAAAGCCACTTCCAATGAGCTGAGTGGGACACTCAGAGGATAAAGCCTGTCCCCAAGAGTGCCCCATGTTCCTCAGGAGACCCTTGGGGGCGGACAAGTGCAGGTCCTGATAAAAGCATTCTGTAGATGAAATGTGTGCTAAATTGTAAGCTCGGCAGGCAGAGGAGCAGGGGCATCTGGGAAAAGCATTGGGCCATGAATCAGAAGATTTTGAGTTCATATTTTGGCACCAGCAAGATGCCACTGTTGTGCCCTTGACCTTTAGAGTATGACATCATACACCACTTCATCTGCTCAATTGTAAGTCGCTTTGGATAAAATTACCTGTCAAGTGAGCAGACCATGCTTCTCATGAGCATCAGAAGTGGTTTTATGAAAACAAAGGCCCAAACTACCACGTACATAACCTTCATTCTTCAGATTCTTGTCGTTGTGAAATACCAAACACAAAAAACACAGTTCTTCTTATTTAAGAACACATAAACTAGAGCTAAGTCTTGGCTGTCATTCCTAGCCTCTTTCTGCAAACCTTACCAGAAAAAGGCAGGAATCAATCAATCAATCAATCAATCAATCAGTGTAACATACCACTGTAAAATAGTATAACAGTCCCATCCATGTTCTATTTGTAATAAGAATAAAACAGAAATATATAGTGAAGAGCTGGGTTTATCGTTATCCATACAAGAACCCTGGTCAAAACCACAAAAATACAAGAACACAAGAAACTAATCCAGAGGAACAGGCCAAAAAACAGTAACCATGAAAACAACCTAAGATTCTAAACACTAGAAAATCTAACGATTATAAATGATTTAGAACTGCAAATAGGAATGCAGGAAAGTCTAAAGTATTCCTTCCTTACTTATAATGTTTCCCATGATAGGGTCTGGATGCACAGTGTCCATGAACAGAATAAAGCATGAACAAACATATAGTTCTCTTTCTTCCTACACATTCAGAAGCACTTTTGTAAATCTTTCATAACAGTGCATAGTATTTTTCTTTTTTTTTCCTATGCAATCGTTTTTTCTAATATATTTTTCAGATTCAATACAGTTCAAAACCACTAAAACACTAGACAGACCACTTCTAAAATGACACATTTAGGGAACATAAACATGACCTGTATATATATATATATATATATATATATATATATATATATATATATATATATATATATATATATATATATATATATAAATAAGAAGGACACCAAAGTGGCCAAATGGAAGCTTTTGCACACATATGAAAAACCTGGGGACATTTTATTGAGTGTTTTTCTCCTCCACTGTGGCTGGGCTTTGTTGGAGGAAGTGTGCCCAAGAAACAAAAGCTCCTTTCACTTTCTGAGACGTGCCCAGTATGGAAATAGAGTCCTTCAGCCCTGAACTTCTGAGAGCCATGGATGGGCAGAGAATAAGGGCTGAAGAGAGATAGAGTGGGGATGGAAGAAGGAAGCAGGGTTTAAGAGAGGGAGAGAGAGAGAGAGAGAGAGAGAGAGAGAGAGGGTGGGCTAGAGAGGCAGTGCCGGAGTCCATAGCATGAGAAGGTGTGCTGTGAAGCGGATCATGGCTAGGCTCCTGTATATTTTAATACATAATTAATACTCCACCTGTTCCAGTTCAGAGAGAAAAACAGAGAGAGAAAGAGAGAGAGGAAGGAGAGAAAGAAAACTCAGGCGTACAAGCATGAGAGAGGAGATAAAGTATGATCTCACAAGGGAAATAGATAGAGATAGTAGTACAGAGTGAGAGAAGAGAAAGAGAGACCAATTAAGGAGAGGGGGTAAGAGTGTAATGACACTATTAACACATTTGAGAGGCTCAACACATGTTACACTGATTACCTCTCATTTACATACATATTGAACTTGTTGCGTGAGCCGGAGGGGTTTGACAAGTGTATGTGGGATTTGTTTAACTTCATCCACCTCACCTCAGTTAAAGCAAAGCATCATTCCCTAGATTTAGGGGAGGATAGGAGCACCCTAAGACCATTCAAAGACGAAACCTGGAGAGGAACCGGTCTCTAAAGGGAACCCATCTTGTTCTGCCTGATGGATTATAAATCAGAACAGTATACAGGTGTAAAAGAGTAAAGACACACATGTGAGCTGAGCACAAGCCAGTCCTAAGTACAAATCTCCAATACCCAGATGAGACTATCCACTGAAGCAAGAGACTTGGGGATAAATTCTTTTTGGGAAGTGTATATCTTTAGTATATTCATGTGGGACATGGGGCTGTGCAGAAGATCCAAGCAGAAATAGAGCATCAGGATGAATCTGGTCACAGCAGCATAAGAATTACCAAAGAAATGGTACCGAGGGCTGGAAGAGGGGCAATGGTAGTTCAGTGTACAGGATTGGTCAACTTATGGAAAAGTTATGGGTTCAGAACCTAAGCTGGCACTGTGTGGCCCTTGAGACCAAAAACTGCTTTATTTGATCTTCCCACAACTGTTCACTTTGAATAGAATAATGAGCCAAAATGAGTTAAAGTAAAGGGAGCAACCAAGATTGCTTGCTTGGAAATTTGCCACAGCCTTGATTTCTTGTGGAGAGTGTCAACAAGCGGGTCCACTACTATAGCCTCTGACAACACCAGACATCTATGCATTTTTTTTCTCTTTAATTCCTTTTTTTCTCCATCCAACTACGTTTTGGAGACTTCATGCAATTCTGCTTTTAAAGGGCAACACTCTCAAGAAGTTGGGTCAACTAGCATCTAAAAGACAAAAAATATAGGACACCCTCAAAGCATACTTAAGCTATTCACTTTGTGTCCCTGCCAAAATGCTTTCCCATGAGTTATTCGCCTGATAAAGGACCTGATTTGAAGACGGGCATAAAAAGGAATTGGAGATAATCAGGACTCATCTAACGCCACAGTGAGTCTGGTAGTCATTAATCTTTGTTAAATAGTGAATCCAGTAAATCTTTGGTGCTTCGAAATGCATGACCAGTTCAGCAAGCAGTCTTGACAGTGTGACAGATGCTTGTAAGGCCTGCTGATGAACAGTGCCCACTAGCAATGTTCACCGCTTTGTGACAGTCAACAAATGCAGATCCTGTGCAGACAGATTTGTGAATCTTCAGTAATTGTTTGAAGAGAGCCAGTGACTCAGCTGTTCAGGGAATTTTATTCCACCACCTGGGTACCAGAACGGAGAAGAGTCATACCTACTTTGAGAGCTGAGCGATGATTGGTCGAATGGAGACTTGCTTGGGGTCAATGGGAGTGTGGTGCAGAGCAGGGCTTGATACATGTCCTCAGGTCCATTTTTGTCTTTCTAATCAAGTATCAGTGCTTTAAATCTGATGTGGGCTGCTACAGGGAGCCACTGGAAGCTGCCCTGGGGCATCCCTTAAGGCAGAACTGGGATTTTCCTGTCTTTGTGACTGAGCAAAATCCCAGACTAGTAGCACCTTCTTCTCCGGGTCATCTCTGGTGTCTCATTAGCCAGCCAATAAAAAAGGTCCATTTGAGGAAGACAACATGAATACGGGAGAAACAGGGCAGCAGGGCAGTGTCCCGGAAGGCTATGAGTTCAAATCCCTAAACTGTTGAATGCCTGCTTAACTTGCAGCATCTTCCTAATGAGAAGACATGTATGCAAATGAATCTCAGAAATGACATGTGAGCTTTTAACTAAAGCTTATTATCATGAATCCTCCTTTCTGAGTTTCCCAGCATAAGTAATTATAATTATAATTCATAATTCAGTTTATTTGTATAGCGCCTTTAACAGTTGACATTGTCTCAAAGCAGCTTTACAGAAGTATAGAAACATAAGGAAAAAATGATGAAGTTTAAAGTTAAGTTACTATTTATCTCTAACATTTATCCCCAATGAGCAAGCCTGAGGTGAGGGTGGTGAGGAAAAACTCCCTGAGATGATATAAGGAAGAAACCTTGAGAGGAACCAGACTCAGAAGAGAACCTAATCCTCATTTGGGTGACACTGGACAGGAAATAATGTAAATGTAGGTAATGTCCTTTCTACAACACCAACCAAGAGCTCCTAAAGAACTAATAGGTCAGTGTAGTTTCTGAGTTCATTATAGCACTAATCCCTTCCTGATGAAAGCTGACTGATGCAGCAGAAGTTCAGAGACGGCGTGATAGCCTCCAAGTGGTTCTAACCAAAGCTGTCCCCTGGGTCACAGGTGGACTACGTAGATCTATCCCCAGCAGCAGTGAGCACCACCAAACCATGAGACTCCAACCAGGGGTAAGTACTTCTTCTGTCTTGAGTTTACAATGTGTGTTTTAGTTTGTTTTGGTTCATTCCTGTCTCTGCTTCTGTCTGTTCATTGGTTTATCCCCCTAATGTGTTCTGCTGTTCTGTATTTCTCTTGGATTAATTTGCATATGTCTCCTTCATTCCCATGTCTTCGTTTCCCATGCTCAGTGTTTGTCGTTCCTTGTTGTAATTCCTGGTTTTGTCCCTGGATTGGACAAAATATAGATTGGATTGCTCCTAATAAAGGTCACCCCACTCCATCCAAGCTACAATAAACCTGCTTTTTTTTTACAGGTCATGGCTATGATATACATTTGGCTGAAATGTGACAGAGTAATTACTCTTTGCCACCTTGGTGTAAGTGTGATTGGTTGAAAGACAGATAAATATCTGTATTTGAGCGTATCGGTATCAGAAAGACAAAACTGCAAATGAATAGATCTGAATCTCGCAAAGAAATCGGCGTGGTTCTTTAGAAGAAAGAAAGAAGGCCACTTCAGAAGGCAGTAGCTGTGTCTCAGAGGTGACACGAGCGTCTGAGGGCTTCCTGTGAGATTCATTTCATTTCCTCACACAGCTACTCATATCACCAACAGCTCACACTGCATCAGAGATTAATAACACAGTTCTCACTTGGAGTTTCTGGGAAGCTTCTATCGAATTCTGAAGTGAGTTAGCACAACAATACATCGACTGGACTTTTAAAGAAAAATAAAATGTACTGCACAGGTACAAACCAGGTACAAAATACCCAGAATGTGGTTCTTAAGGTTAAATTCTGTCTCATTTGTAAAGGGACGCACTATCCACACAGGTCCTCTGCCTGAAAGTGTTTGTCCCCTGAAAAAAGGGTATAATCTTTATTTTTTTTTCCGTATAAAAGAATACACAGAAAGCCTTCTGTAGTAGCAGATGACAAATTTGTTCAGTATGGAAGCTCTGAGCTGCTTCCATATGCTGAAAATGATATGCTATGCCATTATTATGAATTAATATCTAATTATTTCTACTTAATGACTTGTTATCTGAAAATACATTCGGGGGTGTCGGTTTTGGTCAGAACATTCACGATGATGGAGAATAATTGGAGAAACACCATGTGGTGCAAAACATTTTGTGTGTGTGTGTGTGTGTGTGTGTGGACTCATTCAAAGTAAAGCTTTCTTACAAACAAGAGACCTGTGCCGTGTTTTCTCTAAATGTCACATCAAAGGTACGTCGTCCTCTACCATATGATCTTTACACACACACACACTTTGTCACCCTGCTCAGCTAATGGTGGCCCTTTCAGTCACATTACAGATAATGAAGCATGCTTGAGTGCCTATCGATTCAGCACAACAGTGATTAAGAACAATAGCCATATTTTTTTTCAACCCTCTCTTGCCTCTATTTTATCTCCACTCGGTCACACATTCATTTCTTTTTTTTTTTCCTGTTCTACTGTCACACACTCATTTCCCAATTTCCTCACATGACTCTATCTGCGTTAATGGAGCTCTCCATATTCAATATCTGCTCCTCTACTACTCAAACCAATCCATATCAGCATGGCTTAGGCGCAAGTATGGACCAAATAACGGAGAAAAGAACACGTGAGTGTCAACTAACATGCAACTGATCTGTTTCTTTCTCTGTGTATCGAGCAGTATGAATGTGTAGCTTCTCACAACCTCCAGACTTGCCTGATTCATCCTGATACTTCATCTACTTGAAGCTTTTTATTTGCTTTCTGCTGCTGTGGATCCACATTATAAAAACCAATATATAGCCAACTGTCATGCTTGTTCCAGGTTCTTGCTATAGATTTTGCACCTAAGAACTCCTACATTATGGATGGTTAAACTACAGATGCACCAAAACTAGAAAATGCTTCAATGGGAATTTGATTTATCAATGGGAATAACATCAAAGGGATACGGGCAAAACAGCATCAACAAAGAGGAAGAGTGCTATTAGATCTTACAAATTATAGCCAAGAAGACATTTATTTGGTTTTAGTTAATGCTTTTGAATAATCAGGTTCATGGTGGATCTGTACATGAAGTGGGAACATAACTCTCTGATCTCCACTTCGGAGAATCATGGACAATCAACTGTCCTTTTCTTCCCATGTTGCTAATGTGACATACTCATGTCGGTTTCTTCTGTACAACATCAGAAGGATTAGGACATTTTTATTCCCACAGGCTGCTCAGGTGCTTGTTCAGTCTCTGGTCATTTTAAGACTGGACTTCTTCAGCTCTCTACTGGCAGGTCTACCTCTGAATGCAATTCGTCCTCTGCAAATGATCCAAAATGGAGCTACGTGACTTGTTTTCAACCTGCCTAAGTTCTCCCACACCACCCTACTGCTGCTCCTTCACTGGCTTCCAGTAGCTACATGAATCAGATACAAAACACTGACCCTTGCCTACAAAGTCAAGACTGGACCAGCACCATCTTACCTCTTATCACTCCTTAAACTGCAACTCGCTCCCTCAGATTTACTAGCCCTGCTCAACTGCTCCCATCTCTCACGGTAAAAGGTAGGTATACATACTCTTCTCTATTCTGACACCAAGGTGGTGGAATAAACTTCCCAGAGATGTTCAAACAGCTGAGTCACTGAATCTCTTCAAACAATGGCTGAAGACCTACCTCTTCCTGAAACAAGCCTAAGCCTGTGACCTATTAAACCAGTGTTAATGCATTCATTGATGGAGACTTCAAAGTCATAAAAAACATGGGCCAAATAAAGCAGCCTGTTCAAATACCAACATGTTTTTTGGAAGGTGAGAGGAAACTTATGCTCAAAATCAAACCAGGAACCCTGGACCTCAATTTCGTGAAGGATGTACTACATTCTGTACATACACGTATTATTTCACAGACTGTTACATACAACAACACACTCATTAGTTCCATTCCTTCAGTGCTGGAGTTATTTTATAAATAAGGGATACACACACTAGAGTATATTCTTCCTCTACAACAAGAGAGACTGAAGAAATGATGAGCTGAAAGGCACAATAACGCTACATAATAATACACATAATGAGCGGTGACTCGTTTCTTGACAGGGGAGGCGAGAAAAAAGATTGCATTTCTGCATGTTAAGACCATATGATAACCCAGATGAGTTTCCACACTCCACTACCAGCAATACAAAGAAGTGCCTAGCCTTGGTCACAATTTCAAACCTTAACAAATGTTACCTCAAGGACATTCCAGAATGATTCCTAATTTATTTAAAAGTATAAGCAGTCTAATTTTTCCCTCTATAAGATCTCCACCTGAGGATACACCGATGCAGCCACTCAATCAATATCAGGTGGAAAAATAAAATATATGGATGAGGCCTTGAAAATTTATTTGCTCAAGGCGAGCATTAACAAGGTGAATATAAACACTCGAGTAGGCGAGGAACCTGATCGGAAAAGTAAATCTTCGATCTGACCGTGGTGCAGGATGGCTAATAAGAGCACAAGCTGCACAAGTTTCACAGACATTGTTTGAGGCCAAAATCAGTGTGTTTACTCTGTGTTTTTAGATATTGCTGACTGGCAATGTTAATGAATGCTAATTAAAAAAATCTATAAGGAGATCTACCTAAATTAAAGATATCATAAACACTTCAGGCTGGTTATGATTGGGTGCAGAGAGAGGCAGTGCTGGAAAATACCTCCCGCTAATTTTTGCAGTGATAGGTCAGTAACGACGTGTGAATAAACAGGGAAAGGAAAATAGTAGCAAATTGTTGGCTCATAGTGAGTTTATCAGTTTAACTGCATCTCCCAAAAGAGAAGCATCAAGCTGGTTAAATCTAGTAAAAAAATTCTATTGTTTATGTAGTGAGGTAACATAGTTTCTTTATCGATTAGCATCATAGTCATCAACTGGCAGACTGTGATTAACTAAAATGATGCACTGGAATAAACGTGGATTCACTCAAGTGGTTAAGGCTCTGGGTTGTTGATCAGAGATTCAGGGTTCAAGCCCCAGCACTGCCAAGCTGCCTCAGCTGGGCCCTTGAGCAAGGGGTGCAGGGGTGCTGCATTATGGCTGACCCTGAACTTTGACTCCAAACCTCCAAGGATGGGCTATCTGAATAAAGAATTTCACTCTGTAGTAATGGATATGTGACAAATAAAGGCTTCTTAGCTTAAAAGACCATGTGGTGATTTTTTATTAGCTCACACCTCTGACATGAAACTACATCCCAGCTATCTTCTCTTCAGAGTCCATGACAACACTGAAAAGACAATCCAATCATTGAATCCGAATCAAATTTCAAGTTTTCAACCTATTCCACAAATCAAACAAAGATTATTTCCAGTAGCATGCAGATAGAATTGACTTCCCTACAGTTTCTAGCTTGTTGCAACTTTCTATTTGTTTTCCATGTCCCTGGGGCTGTGAATAAGAAGACCTGTGATATTCAGCAAGATCAGTGTAAAATTAATAAAGTTCAGTCCGAGGAAATAGTTACCTAGTTGCAGAAGGTGAAGGACTCTCATTCTCATTGCAAGAGGGACTTGGACTCCATCACAATTTCCGTAATGAGGAGCCTGTCCCGCTGGAATTCTCCAAATTGAATTTATATGTATGTAATTATATGTAATTGATTCGTGCCATTAATTATGGTCCGATTCAGCTTGTGTCATGGTTAATATTGCACACTTTCGTGGAGAAGAGGCTCCGCACTGGGACCGTTTGGGCGAATGGCAATTATTCAATTAGAAAGCACGAGTCCTGCCGCATCTTAATCCTATCCGTGCAGAACTGCAAGAACGTCATCTTTAATCAGGAGTAACTTTTCATGTACGCCAGAGGAGAAACACAACACCAGTACGTACACTGAGAGGGAATGACTTTAGGGCGGACACTTCTCAGTCTGCCTGTCTGTCTGGTGTCCTGATTTACTAAAGAGAACTCAGACCTTGACCATTTCTTCAAGGTCAAGGGATTTCATTAAGCAAATCAAATAGTGTTCAGGTTTCAAAGTCAACTGTGAGTTGACTCTCTCATTAACTCTTATTAATGATTCAGGAAAAAAACAAAGCCGGCTTTTTTTCCCACAATAAGGGATATCTGAAAGATAACCAGGTATACAATGCCTCTGTGTCTGACACTTGGCAAATACTAAATCAGCCTCGTGCCTTCTGGCTGAATTTGAATGCATTTTCCCAGGTGGATATAACAATAACAGAATAAGAGTCTCATATCTAAATCAGGAATATAAGGAATGTACACTTTAGCAACAAAGGCTGTTCAATTAAAAAAAAAAAAAAAAAAAACACAGCAGGGCTTTTTTATATTTCCGTTAACATCCTCCCTCCAGGACAACTTAAATAAAAAAAATTAGCTCAATACAATTCAGCCGGCATCTGAATTATCCTATTAGTGCAGTGTGATTACAAAAAAGCAAGACTGTCTGATGTGACTAAGATTTAATCAAGGAAGGTTATTATTATAAATTAATGCTAATATGCTTTTACAGAATTTTCCCAATATGCTCACTGCCAAGTCCCAGCTAATAGCTAATTCTTATCTATTGCATAGCAACCATCATGCTGGTATGTGATGCCATACCCTTTCATATTTTTTCCAAAGCCGACAGCCTATTAATGATCTAGATGGGAAGCTTGTGGGACAACCCTGTTAACCAGGAATCTGGGCTTTGAAAATGGTGGAGAATCTCCAACATTTGGACCATTGAGAAAGATCTTTAACCCTCAGACACTCATATCTGTGCTTTAATTCAGATTTACCCTGTTGGTTCGAATTTTTCTACCAATTTCCTCCAAGTTCCACCTGATAACAAATTATTCTCTATCGCAGTAATTAACCTTTTGTAGCCAAGGATCCCTTTAACTGTAAACTAAATTCTGGATTAAGATCAATATTATTTACAATTTTTTTTTTTTTTTTTTAAATTTACAATTACTTTTTGCTCCTGAACTTTCACATTATATCCGAGTTCATTTTGGTGCTTGGACCCCTAAATCTATCACTAGCATTGAATCAACCAGACTGTGAGTTTAAGATTGTATATTTAGCAAATTTAGTCTTGTATCATGTATCCAGGATATGAAAATCCCAAAATGGTGCAGAACCTCTGCTAAACTGCTAAACTTTCACCCAATCCCCTCCAAATGTAGTCAATCCACATATAATGTGTACTTCTTGGGTTGTTGATCAGAGGAACGGGTTTCAAACCCCAGCACCACCAAGCTCCACTGTTGGGCAATTGAGCAAGGCCCTTAAACCCTCCCTATCCAGGGGCACTATATCATAGCTACCCCTGCACTCTGACCCCCAACTTCCTCAGCTGGGATATGTGAAGAAAAGAATTCCACTGTGCTGTAATGTATGTGTGGTGATAATAAAGGCCCTCAGTTCTTCTTCTTTTTCTATTGCAGAGCAGCTGCTAATCTGAGAGGTTAGGCTAAAAACATGTGCTGCGTATTTGCGACCTGCTGCATCTTCATGACCTTCTGCACATGTGGTGTCAAGGAGAATAAAGGTGAGTGCTAATTGAGTTTCTGTATACCTAAAATAACATATGCCTGCAATTAGCTAGCATCACTTACAGGGAAAACTGTCCTGGAAGAACACTTTAGCAAAATCATTTTAAAATAGATATTGCTCATCATAACCTATTCTCTGCCCATTTCTTAAATCCCCAAAGAAACAATTGGTTGCTACTGAGAGTCGTAGTTTGCCTTTATTTATTCTGAATTAGTCCTCTTGTGTTATGCTGCTAAACCAGTAAACAGTTACAGATCATTGCTTTGTGATATTTGCAAAGTAAATTGAACCATTAATTACAACTCAGAACTACAGGTCAATGTGATAATAAAAAATAAATAAATAAAAAATAAATAAATAAACTGAATGTATTAAAATCTCCAGAGACTTTAAATCTTACCTGCTGAAAGTTCTGCTGCATTATTAGTTCAGAGCCGTGAGCTCTCCCTCTTATTAGTTCTAGTTGCAGGTTTTTTATTTGGATTGGAGGTTTCAATCAATTCAGCTTCAGAGAACTCAAAGACCCATATGCGCTGGCTCGCTAACCGAAACCTAATTAGCCTAACCCCTGCTATGGCTCCCTGTGAAGGCGTCATTACCTCTGCTGAGATGTTTTCACACCTGACTCCGGACCATGCTGATTTATTGGCAGGACGATCTCTTTAGCCTCACTGCACAGTGCTCATGGGGTTGTTACTCTAACTCCTGAAGAGTCTGATCAAGCTTAATAGACATAGCACCGTTATTAGCTAATAAATCCTGATAGGTCTGGCTGCTTAGGAAATCCATACAGACAGCTAGCGACACTTTATTTCATTTTCAAGTGATGCAACCTGCTATTCAACAGATCCTTAGTATATAAAAGTCAGAATTTTTGGTATTCAGGGTTTCTCACCTGATATCGCCCTGTCAGAGCGTTTTCATTTTACTTTCACACCAGGTGCTATTGTTGCTCTTTTAGTCTGGTTTGTTTTCCTAAAGTGTGCACCTGTTCCGTGTTTATACCTTAATTAGCCTGTCGATTTATAGCCTGCTGTTGGTTGCGTGTCTGTTCTCTGCTTTTTTGTTTACGTCTCTTCTTGCTTTGGTGTTATTTACATGTTCATGGCTGCTTTGAATTTTGACTACCCAAAACAAATACCTTGCTGAGTAACACACCTCAGCTTCAGCTACATCGAACAAACTTTATAGTCGTAAAGAGTAAGTAAAACTGAAGTAGAAGGATGAAGAGGATGGTGCAGAGCGAATCGGAATGTGGATGTGGTAACTTAGTGGTTAAGGTACTAGGTCACTGATCAGAAAGTTTTTGAATCCAAAGTACACCAAGCTGCCAGTGCTGGGCCCCTGAGCAAGGCCCTTAACCCTCAGTTGCTCAGGTGTCTTTAAAAAAAAAAAAGAGAGAGAGAGAGATAAATTGTAAGTCGCTTTGCATAAGGGCATCTACTAAATGCCAGAAATGTAAATGAATGTCTGTGTGCTCTGGAAGCCTGAGATTTGGAGCAACAATCTGGTGCAAATGTTCTCATTTCCTCAGCAAAGGAGCTACTTTGAATCAGTTGAAGGAAAACTTTAGTGGGCTATTGTGTAGATTATACTGCATTTTGACACGAGCAACAAGTGCTTCACTTTTATACGTCAAGTCAAGAAGCTTTTTTATTGTCGTTGACTTTTCTCCAGGACCCTGGTGCTACATAAAACAACACATGGCTAAGGATTTAACCCTCCAAATTTTAAAAAATATTTTGCCCTTGGGGTCAATTTGTCCCCAGCAATTAAAAGCCTCCAGAATATCATTTTATTTGCAGTTTTTGTCAGGTAATTTATGTTTCTTTGTTGACTACACTACCAGTCAAAAGTTTGGACACATCTTCTAATTCCATGGTCTTTCCTGATGTTTATTTCTTTCTACATTGTAAAACAATGCTGAAGGCGGCCGAAATCCACAATAATGTCCTCTGAACAGTTGATATCGAGATATGTCTGCTACTAAAGCCTTCATAACGCCTCTAATCTGAGGTGCTGTTAATTGGTGATTTCTGAGGCTGGTAACTCTAAATGAACTTCTCCTCTGCAGCAGAGGTAAGTTTTGGTCTTGCTTTACTGGGATGGTCTTCATGTGAGCCAGTTTCATCATGGTGCTTGATTGTTGTTGCAAATGCACTGGACAATACTGTTCTTGCAAGAACTATTCCAGACCTTCGTGTCTTAAAATAACAACTGACTGTTTTTTGTTGTCGTTACATGTGGATTACTGAAGTCCATGTGCGTTATTTCATAGTTTTGAAATCTCCAGTATTGTTCTAGAATGTAGAAAATAAATCCCTAAACAAAAAACACTGAATTAAAAGGTGTGTCCAAACCTTTGACTGGTACTGTTCCTCAATAGCTTTTTAAATAAAACATAACCCTAACCCACCTGACCACCCCATTGTCATAAACACCCAGAATTTCTATTGTGTAACTATAGAAAAATTTATAAATCACAATAAAATCTCACTGATTTACCTCAAATTGAACAGAAAGATCCTTTTTGTTGCTTTTATTTTATTTCTAAGTATAGATTTTTGTTATTTATAACATTTGGAAAGTAGTATGATTTCTGTTATCAAGGATAGTAACATGTCTTTTCCCCACAGGGTCTCTGAGAAATTATAATTTTCCTTCCCCATGTCGGGTGAACTCAGTGGTTCTCGCAATACCACAGGTATATTTATGTTAGGTTAGGGCTCTAGAGCAGAGGCATGTTCGTGAAGATTATAAAATTGATTGTTATAGTGACCTCAATATTATCCAAAACAACCAAAGCAGATAAAATGTATTTTTTTCTATGTGTTTTATCCGTTTTTTTATGTGTTTTAGCCTGGCCACAAACTGACCACAATGGACACTTAAGCCACGAAATGTGAACATGACACTGAAAACACATTAGCACGATCATTTTAACTGGTTGTCTCCATTAAAATAGAAAAAGTCATTGTTGGGGCCTGGGTTTGATTCCAGGGAGGGGCAGGGAGCTAACCCAGCCACTGAAGAGTTAACTCTCAGTGCCGGTCCCAAGCCCGGATTAAATGGGAGGGTTGCATCAGGAAGGGCGTCCGGCATAAAACCTGTGCCAAATTGAAACATTTGGACCAAATGATCCACTGTGACGACCCCAAACAGGGAGCAGCTGAAAGAACAACAACATATTGTCCTAGCCATATAAAGTGCATCGTGTGCATCCTAGTGAGAGACAGTGCAAACAGACAATACAAAACAAAACCCTACAGGATAGATACACAAAATACTGCCACCCAGTATACATTCTGTATATTCTACAGTACATTGTGCAAAAAAATGTTTCCTAATGTGTGCACCTGCTCTGTATTTATCAGTGTTTACTCAGTATTTTCACATTTAGAAGGCAACCTGATGCAGAACAGCGTAAGTGAAAAATGTGACCTAGTTAAAATGAATACATGGTGAAGAACTGTGGTCAAATGTGATGCAAATTAGTGTTATGCTGAATTACAATACCATCTGCCCAAACAGAGCCTTCTGACTCAGTTAGCCACTCATATGTAAGTGTTTTACTCTTACACTTGATAAAAATGTTCAATTTAATGAGAAGGTATAGGCACCTGAATGCAGATGCATTCTAACAGTGGTGACTGGAAAATCTTCAAGCTTCACCAACTCCCTGGATATCTCTTTAATTTTCTTGCCAATGAGCTGGATGCTCAAAGCCATAGTAAAGAATGGAAAAGGCAGGGAAAGAAGGAGGAGCTTGTACAGCCTCTAAAACCTCTATAAGCACAGGGATAGAATTTCTTTCTTAGGTTTGAGATGATGGAATGGAAATCAAATACATTATCGAGTCAGTTGTATTGCATGATTTCACCATCAACCATTAGGCCCTGCCTGAATCTAATGTTAGTGCAGAGCGAATCCTATGTTTGGAAGGACATTTTCATCAGCTTTCATCGGTGCCACCATTGAGCAAGGTCCCCAATCCCCCCAACCCCCGCTCCAGGGGTGCTGCACCATAGCTGACCCTGTGCTCTGACCCCAACCTCCAAGGAGGTTTTTTTTTTCCATTTTGTTTAAAGTACATACAATACTTACTGTTTTGTAACAATTCATTTCTATCTAGTGGGTTTTTCATGTTCTTCATTTTTTTCAGAATGTCAAATAGCGTTAAAAATCGAACACAAAGATTTTTTTTTTACAAAATAATTTGAGACCCACAACAGCAGTAACAAGCTACTCTTATTTTTCTTTTTTTTGCCAAGAGGCTTCTGAAGTAAGGGAACATGGTGAGCATCAATGCCTCCTGGTTTTTCTGGTGGGATTTCTAGTGCATTGGAAGGATTTTGTGTTTGAGATAGACAGAGAAAAACAGAGAGAGAGAGAGAGACAGAGAGGGAGTGAGAAAGACCTTAAAATGGCCGACTTTCTGATCAGTGCCCTGATTTCTGACACAGGAAGCTGACTGAGACATTCTCAGTGTCACAAACCTCATAAAGAAGTCTATTTGAGATGTTTGAGATGAGCAAACAATTATTTACACATGTATTATGTAATAAATTAAGCTGGAAGTTCTATCTATCTTGTACATAATCTGAAGAAACTTATCACTCCATTCCCTCTTTAAAGGCTAAACATAACTCAATATCAAGAAAGATCTGTATCAATGCTCTTCTCCGTCCTGGTAACCAGGTGGTAAAATAAACATCCCCTGTTAAAGTCTGCTTCATTTTGCCATATATTTTTATTTTCCATAAATTTTTTTTTCTAAAATTCAGCTCAGCTCTAGCTCTCAGCTCTAGCCCAACCACTACAAATGCTCTAGGTGTAAATACACTTTGAGCTGAAATCAAATCAAATTGACCTTTTTAGGTCCTCAGAGGATTAGAGCATAGACCATTATTTTGCATATGTTTTAAATGCTGTCTCTTTTTACTGGACTGTGATATGAGTGGTGACATGCGGCATAGAGGAGAAGAGACATTTAAATTTTTCAATTTCAATTGCATTTGTAAAGTGCTTTAAACAATGGACATTGTCTCAAAGCAGCTTTATAGAACATAAGAAATATAGAACAAAAAGTTTAAGATGATATTAAAATTTATTTGTATTTATCCCTGATGAGCAAGCCTGAGGTGACTGTGGTAAGGAAAACTCCCTTAGACGGAAGAGGAAGAAACCTTAAGAGGAACCAGACTGAAAAGGGAGGAACCAGACCCAAAAGGGCAGAAATGTGAGATTAACATGGGTTAAACTGAGGACAGTCCAAATATCTTCTTCTTCTTCTTTCGGCTTTTCCCTTCAGGGGTCTCCACAGCGAATCATCTCTCTTCACCTATCCCTATCTTCTGCATCCTCAACACTTGCACTCACTAGCTTCATATCCTCATTTATTCCATCCATATACCTCCTCTTTGGCCTTCCTCTTTGCCTCCTGCCTGGCAGCTCCATGTCCAACATTCTCCTACCAATATACTCACTCTCCCTCCTCTGGACATGTCCAAACCATCTTAATCTGGCCTCCCTAACTTTTTCCCCCAAACGTCCGACATGAGCCATTCCTCTGATGTACTCGTTCCTAATTCTGTCCAACCTTATCACTCCCAAAGAGAACCTCAACATCTTCAGCTCTGCTACCTCCAGCTCTGACTCCTGTCTCTGTCTCAGTGATACTGTCTCTAAACCATACAGCATGGCCGGTCTCACCACTGTCCTGTACACCTTCCCCTTGATTCTTGTTGAAATGTTTCTATCACACAGAACTCCCGAAACCTTTCTCCACCCATTCCAACCTGCCTGCACTCGCTTCTTTACCTCTTTACTGAGGACAGTCCAAATATATTAATGTAAAAAAAAAAAAACAGTAGCAGGGGTCAGAGAACATATTTATTCATAATTGTGGCAAATATCAAAAACCAGGAAACACAAATAGGGAGACCAGAAAAACATGGCCCAGACCCTAAACAGCAGAAAAGTAGTAGCTTAGGGGTTAAGGTGTTGGACTACTAATCAAAAGGTTGTGAGTTTGAATCCCAGGTCCACCAAGCTACCACTGCTGGGCCCCTGAGCAAGGCCCTTAACCCTCAGCTATACAAAATGAGATAAAAATGTAAGTCCTTCTGGATAAGGGTGTCTTCCAAATGCCGTAAATGTATTGCCTTAAACAGCAAGCCTCAAGTGCTACAAGTTTCAGTATTTCAATTTAAACCTAACTAGAATTAAAGTTTTTCCATTTTCAATTCTAATTACACCAAAAAGTGAAAATAGACAAGATGCCATTGAAAGATATCAGTCCAATTTCACTGAAAAACACAGTAATGGAAAAACTGGGGGGAAAAATTCGACTAATGGAAAAACAACATTCACCGCTTTAAAATAATGATTATTTTCAGCATTTGAGGTAACTCACAGCATTTGGCTAACACTATTAGGAAAATAACTGCTGATTAATTCAGCCTGTTTGGTCCTGTTGGCAAAATTCCTTGCTAATAATGTATTATATTTTTTTTACTTGGCAAAGGATCTTAAAGCTGGTATCTGATCAATTCAACTGAATTGATTACGTTTCATTATGGAGTGTAACTATTTAAGAACGATCGAATTGTATGAAAAGCTAAGGTTCTAAAGGTTTTTAAAGTAGATTTTAGCCTGTTGAACCAGCTCCTTAGACTGTTTAGACATGATCTTCGTACATGAATATCAAGAATCCTAAATCACTTGGTCACTCAACACCAGCTCCATCACCAGGAAAGCCCAGCGGCGTCTCTACTTCCTGCAAAGGCTGAGGAAAGCTCATCTTCCACTTCCCATCCTGACCACCTTCTACAGAGGGACCATCGAGAGCATCCTGAGCAGCTGCATCACTGCCTGGTTTGGGAATTGCACCATCTCGGACCACAAGACCCTTCAGTGTATAGTGAGGACAGCTGAGAAGATCATCAGTCTCTCTTCTCTCTATCACAGACATTTACTCCACATGCTGCATCCGCAAAGCTAACAGCATTGTGGATGATCCCACACACCCCTCACACACACTCTTCACCCTTCTGCCATCCAGAAAGAGGTACCGAAGCATTCGGACCCGCACAACCAGACTGTTGAACAGTTTCTTCCCTCAGGCAATCAGGTACCTCAACAGAGAACTGAGCTGTGCTGGACACACGCACACACACACACACACACACACGTACAAACAAGATCTGATCTCAAAGGAGAACTGAACTGTGCTGGACACGGACACACACACATACATAACACACACGCACAAAAAAGAACTGGACTGTGCTGGACATAGTCAGACACACACACACTAAATGTCCTGTTTGCACGCACATGTCACTTTACATTTCACTTTACATTTATATTAGTCTTGTTACATGTGTCACTTTAATAACTGCAATAACTGCAATCACTGTATACACTGTTCTTTCATTGTCTAACATTGTCTTGGTCTTTGCACAAAATCATAACATATGTTGTTTGTCTTGTCTTGTCTTCCTGTGCACTTCTGTTGTATGTCTTAAAGATTGCACCTTTAGTATAGTTAAATTTTTTTTAGTTTAATTTTAATTCTTAAATTATAGTTTAATTTTTTATCTCTATGTTTAGTTCTATGTTTGTCTGCGTCACTGTACTTTGTCTTTGCATGTGTAGCACCTCTGGTCTAGGAGGAACGCTGTTTCACTTCACTGTGTACTGCATCTGCTATATATGGTTGAAGTGACAATAAACCTTCTTTGATTTTGACTTTGACTCAAACAATTTGAAAATATATATATATATGTTCATCTTTTCAAATTTCATATGGGTTTCTGAAAAAATGCTCTATGCAAAAGTAAATGCAAATGCACTGAGTTTGTGCTGTAAACAAAACGCAAATGTATTTTTTTTTTTTGGAGCGTCATTGGAGACTTTTTTAAAGATTTTTTTTTTTTTTTTTTGCATGTCTTTTACATTTAGTCTCAGGGGAACTGGGCTTTAAAAGGTGTGCGCAGAACTCACACACAACCCTTAATCAAGCTTTCCAGGTCTCAAATGCTTTACAGCAGAGATGAAATCGCCATTATTTCTCTCTCTTCTCTTGGTGCTTAGTGGTGTAGCTGTAGGTAAAGTAAGATACTATCATTACATTCCTATAAAAATGAACTGGACTGATGCTCAGAACTACTGCAGAGGAACCTACACAGATCTGGCCGCTATTGCTACCGCCGAGGAAAGCCAGGCAGTTATAGAGATTGCAAAAACCTATCAAAATAACTTTTGGATTGGGATGAACAAAATCTTGGCGTATGACAGCTGGGGATGGTGTGATGGAGAACAAACCAATATATTTAACTGGATTCCCGGTGAGCCCAATAATTATTTAAATAATGAGAACTGTGTTGGTACAAGTATAACTGGCTGGTTTGATTACTCCTGTTCAGGAGTTTTTCCCTTTCTGTGTCACTGGAACATCATCTTGGTGAAGCAGAATAAGACTTGGGAAGAAGCGCTACAGTATTGTATGAAAAACTACCTAGGCTTGGCCTGCCCGTCTTCTGCCTCAAAAATACTTTTCACCGAAACGGAGGCTGCGCAATCCCAAACCGTGAGCGTGTGGACTGGGCTGCACTTCATGAACGGAAGATGGTTCTGGTTGAGCTGGGAAACTACCATGATTTCACTGCCCTCATGTCCAGTAAAAAACTACCGCTGTGGAGCTCGCAACCTCAAGACACATACCTGGGAGAACAGACACTGCAATGAGAAGCTTAATTTCATCTGCTACACAAGGTGAGCAACTCAGATTCAATTCTATCTGTTCTTAAACATTATTTGCATGGTTGTTAAGGCCTGGGGTAATTTCTTTTCCCAATTTTTGTATCTAAACAGATGATTTTCTCCAAGCAAGACATTCTGGATGAACGCTAAGCGTGTCAGAGTAACAGTCCTTACGTTTTACGGCTATTTCTGAACAAATCTTGTTTGAGGAATGTTTAGTTTTTGGTTTCTGGTGGTTTGCAAGCAGACGTTAAATCAATAATAAGTTAGTTTTATGTCTCTGCTGTAACTTCAGCCTTTTTAGAATTTACCAAAAGGTTGGGTCTGGTGTCGATCTTTCTGATATATCACCCAGGTTAAGATCCCTCATTCCTGCAATAAAACCGCAGGCCTTTTCTTTAGCCCATTGCGGACTTGTGTCAGAGGCATTAGTTTGCAGGCCGTTGGTGAGTAGTGGAGTCGATCGTGGGGCTCTAACGCTGTGCTTACTGTCCCTGCTGGCGGATTTATGACCTGCAATGATGAAAGCTCTCCAGGCCAGCTTGTAAATTCAGCTTCGTGTCCAGGGCAAGGTCTAATGCATTATCACTGAATGTACTAAAGGTTGCAATGCTGTCAAAGCCCTGCTGGGCTGCACAGAGATTTACAGACGAGGCTGCACGTAGCTCCGATCGCTAAAGCTTTGTTGAAGGGAAAAAAAAAAGTCCATTTTTTCTTTTCCAAACACACATTATGAACTCCTACTTGCCAATTTTCTTTTTTGGAATTTGACTGCTTATGAATAAAAGAAAAGGGAAAAAAACATGAAAGAGTGAACAATTTGCTTTTCACAGTTATTCATGCTCAATGCTAGACAAAAAAAAGTCTGTAATTATCCAGCTCTGACTATTTATGAAGGGATGAAGAAGTCTGAACAGGGCTCCTGGGTGGAGCTGGAACACGCACTGACAATGCTCTAATTGCACGCTAAAGAGCTATAATTACACCACCAACCTCTTTCTTTCTTGCTTCCTTTCATTCTCTTTTTTGTGCCTTCTATTCTGTATCCAAACTTGTTACACCTAACCAGAGATGTTCTTCTCACGTACCTAAAGGTACGTCAAGTGAAGAAATGAATACCTAGCATCATTAGCCAGTGAGCAATTAAATTAGTGTATACATTAGCAGCCCATGGAGCTCTTTTAATCTCTTTCTGTGCAAATAACCCTGTTCATGTGACTAAAGTTAAGCAGAGAGATGGCATTGTTATCTCCTGACGAAAAGGAAAACCTCGTCGACCTCGCCGACCTTTCTCAAACCAGACGCATGCCCAGTAATTAGAAGCCATCGGAGTGGCACAATATAACAACTTACAGGTAGCTCTTTTCAGTTCCACATTAGTCAAAAATAAAAAATAAAAAAAAAATACCTCCACTGATAATTAGAAGTAATGTTCTATACTGTCCATGAAATAAAGTAATTTAGAAAAACTGTTGCTTCAGCTACCCTTTAGAGACTCCTGTAGTCTTTTAGTGATTTTATTTTAATGTATTTTCATTTATTTCTTTCATTTTATTTGTATTTTTTTCATTGCTGTTTAGAATTGCTTTTTTGATTCGATTGTACATCACTTTGGCTGACTCTTGCAGTTTATATAAATGTGATATTTAAATAAATCCCACTTGACTTGACTCATTTCTTCTCAGCTTTTTGATTGACAGACACAGTGTGAGAAACCAGGGGTACAAAAAAAAGGCAGAGAGACAAATATAATTTATATTAATGTAATATATAATAAATTACAGGAGCAAGCAATGTGACAGGAAGTAGCAATATGCATACTTCATCCTCCTACACGAGACCTGGGCTAATCTAATTTAAATCAGGGCTCAGGTTTTATCCGGGAGATAGCCGTAATACTTCTGTTAAAGTTTTTTTTTGTTCTGACATGAAGTAAAATATCATAAAATTTAAGAATTTCTTTTGAGAGTCAACAGATCATTTCTATTTATTTCCTTTATGTATTGATGGATACAGTATGGATACAGAGAGAGAGAGAGAGAGAGAGAGTGTCAGAGAGACAGAGAGAGAGAGAGAAAGAGAGAGAGTTAGAAAGACGGAGAGAGACAGGGAGAAAGAGAGAGAGAGAGTGTCAGAGAGACAGAGAGAGAGAGAGAGAGAGAGAGAGAGAGAGTTAGAAAGACGGAGAGAGACAGAGAGAAAGAGAGAGAGAGAGAGAGAGAGAGAGAGAGAGAGTGTGTCAGAGAGACAGAGAGAGAGAGAGAGAGAGAGAGTTAGAAAGACGGAGAGAGACAGAGAGAAAGAGAGAGAGAGAGAGAGAGAGTGTCAGAGAGACTGAGAGAGACAGAGAGAGAGATATTCTAAGCTGGAAATCAAGCCCAAGTTTCTCAATTTGCATAATTTCTTGACTATGCAGAGTAAATTTTTTATTTTTATATTACATTTCTATATTAAATAAAGTTATTTTTTCCTTTCTCAAGATTTTGGGGTCGACTTCCTGTTTATAGCTAACTACATCACCTTATTTATATCAAGTAATTCCACTGCAAAGGCTTAGCAAAATATAGTTTGACTTCTTTTTTACATAAAAAAAGGCTGTTAGATTTAACCATCTCAATTTACCTGATGTCCCCTTATACCTGAATTCATCCTAAATTTGAAGACTAAAAAAACCTTGATTTTCTATTCTGCTATTCGGTGCTGCGTTCCCTCTGTCTGTTTCGAGGCAGTCTGATTTCCGTTGATTTCCGTTGACGACATTTAAAGTGGAATAACGAATCAGAATCAGTTTATCTTCTGCATCCAATCAGAGCCGAGTAAATATCTTAGAATTCAAGGGGAACGAGGGATGAAAGTAAATCTGTTCTCCGACTGCCAGAGAAATTTATTCAGATGAAATAGGGCTGTATTTACTGACGTTTTGCACCACTGCTAACCTGACTGACATGTTTGACACAGAGTGTATGTATTAAAGCGAGTTTCCTCCTCGATGCACATAATACTGGAACGAAAATACTGTAATGACCTTTCATTACCCACATTCCACACCATCTGTCCAAGCTAACAGCGACTGGAAAGCTGGCGTAAAGCTGGTGTTATTTTCGCCGCTAATCCGGTCATGGCTGCAAGACGGTACGATCAAAGTGTTTGAAAACTAAACTAGTTTAAACTTAGTGTTTCCTCGAAACTATGATTTTAAATTAGTGAATAATCAGTGACAGATAAAATAAACACCCACTAAGTCACATACTTATGAATAAATTCATTTTTAGTAATGTTTTAGCGATAATAAACATGCTACGTTCACATACAGGGTGGCTTTATTGCTGCAAGTCTCCGGTCGCTGTACTATAAAGTCACATGAAGACCTTTCCTCAACTGGTTGCCATAGTAATCATAATAATAATGTTTCTCATTGGGTAACATAACTAGCATTCTAATCAATTTTTTGTTTTTTAATATAATATAAAATTCAGCACTGTATATATTTATCATGTCGAACATGATAAAGGATAACCAGTGTTTGCTCTACTGTCTTCCCTCCCATTGCTGCACCATGTTGCTCCATATTTGCATAAAGTGCAACTTTTCTCAACTTTGTAGCGTTGCTGGACGCGCCCACTTCTGGTCACCAATAGTCACTGTGACTCTTATCACTGGAAGTCACTGAATGATGAAAATAATATGGTCTTGAATAGAAATGGAGAGAATGAGGTCTTATCCAGGTTGTTTTCCTGTCGCATCCCTGTTTTCCTAGGATACTCTCCAGCCTTATTGTGATCCCACTGAAGATAAACTGCTTATTGATAATGAATAAATTAATTTTCTTACCAAAACCGGTCAGTCTTTCATTTTTTTAAACTATTTTTTTGGATTGATTGTTTAAATGTCGGGCTTGTCACTGGTTGAAACATAGGCAAGGGTGCAAAGGGTGTGTTTATTATTAAACCACTGCAGTCATACACTCATAGAAGAATGCCATCCAAAAGAATCCATGTGCTTGACATAGACAGAGAGATGGACACCATGAAGGAGAGGGAGAGACCATGAAAGCGAGATTAAGAGATGGTGGCAGTAAAAAGTTGGCAAACAAAAAAAGAAATGAATCAGTGTATGATATTGATGTAATAAACAAGGGCTTGATATTAAAAAGACAACAACTGCAACATGTTAAAACTCCCACTGCTGTTGTGCTGGACATGAGAAAAGTTTCTCTGGACATTCTACTGATATACTTGTTTATTTTTCCTGATTTTTTTCCCCCGCCATGGCCCAGTAGCTGCCACGGCGCTTGCGGAGGGCGATCTCACCTTGCCCCATGGAGCTTATTTCGCAGTCATTATTTTCAGCTGTGGGTGAAATTGGCCGAGAGCTAATCAACATTTAGCTCTTCTGAGTATGTTATTACACAGCCATTGATGGATGGTACAATTATATCCAATGTCACTTAGCTAAATGGGTATGTAATCCTAATGAGTTCTTATTCAAACAGCCACCAGTTAGAGTGTGTGAATGGTGATCAGGGATGTACTGGCAGATCAGCATACAGCACATGCACCATCAACAGCAAGCAAAGACATGGGATACGTTATCGAAATAATTATGCCGCTGTTACGGTTCATGTTGACCATGTCTTAATTTCTTTGCATAATCTGAACATCAGGGTATCTTGTCTGACATATTACACACAACCCACACTCTCTTTTTCTCTCTTACACTCACAGACACCCGTCTTGCTTTGTTACGTTCTCTTCAGAGCAAGGTCAGACTGACACTCTGCCACCAATCATAATAAGAGGTAGTCAGTGTGAAGACCAGCTCCTCGCTCTCAAGGACCTCTGGACTAATAGATAAAAAAATGATCCACCGAAAGCACACAAAATAAAGATGGATTCGTGTGGTGATCCCCCATATGTGCACTTTAGATTGCGTAGGAGTATGGAATGATGGCTACAAAGTGTCTTCTGATGGACTCAAAGAGCACAATTTGGTAGGTTCCCTGATAACTTTACCTGGTTATGGTCATGGTGGATCCATGTACATACACACACATTAACCTCTAGAAGGATTCAGGTTATGAATTATAAATTTAAAATCAATCCCTAATGAGCAAGCCAGAGGCAATGGTGGCAAGGTACTCCCCAAGATAATTTTAGGAAGAAACCTTCAGAGGAACTGGACTCAAAAGGCAACCTAGCCTCACAGGGGTGACACTGGATAGTGTGAATAAAAAAAAAAAAATCCCTTCTATAAATGTACTGGTCAAATGGTCAAAAAGTGTAGTTGCATAACCGGGAAATTCACTATAGTTTTAACATGAAGTCCGGGATGTTGAGGTTATGAAGAACTGTTGATTGATGGAGACTTGAGTGCAAAAGTAACTGCAGTTCAAAGCCATCTCCATGGTTTCTAAGTGGTACTATCCACAGCAATCTCATGTATCTTCCAGGCTGTCCATGTGATGCCAGCCTCAGCAGCAGTGTTGTAGTATAGTAGAAGAAACTGGACAACTGAGAGAAAACCCATACAGACAGTAGCCCAGGCTTGGACAAGGTACTGTGAGGCATCAACACTACCTTAATAGCTAGTCATTTGGGAGACATTCATATTCAAAGCAACTTACATTTTATCATTTATACAACTCAGCAATTGAGGGTCAAGTGCCCTGCTTAAGGGCCCAGTGGGCAGCTTAGGATTTAGGATAGTCCTAGGATTTGAACTCATGACCTTCTTGTCATATAAGTAGTCCAATGCCTACCACATACCTCTTTGTCAGCATTATTATTCAAAATGGGTTACATTTGCCTTGTGTCCACAGCCACAAGTATCCTTTGTGGACTGATGCTCTACTGCTGTGTTTTGAAAAGCCTTCTGTTCATCTGTAAACACAAAGCAGGTTTCTGAGCAGAAGCGGGAAAGAGAGCGACTCCGACTCCCCAGTGTCATATCCTGACCCAGTTCTGCCTCCATTACAGGCATAATCGATGGGTAGCACTTACATCTTTAAACTCTTATGCACTTCACAAAAACATTTCTTTTACAGACTCTAACGCACTTCTTGGGTACTCCGAAGATTCCTGCTGTTAGCACAGCATTCCAATCCTGGCACCATTAACAGAGGAATAAGAAAGAGGGGAAAACCCATTTGCATGAAAAGATAGCAGCAGATTATTCCAAGACAAAGCCTTATCAGGATACAGCCCTTAATAAAGAGTGCACAGCCTCTACATTCAAGGCTCGAGTGTCACAGTTCTCTCCATGCTTCCTTTCTCAAGGGAACACAGTTTTGCCTGAAACAAATTCAGTTTCATTCATCTTACTCCATGGGGGACTATTGTTGCTTACTGTGCACCTGCACTCTTTTATTCTACCACCAACCTCTAAAACACCCTTTATCTCTCTCACGAGCATTAGCACCCTGTTGTGTGCACAAGAGACAATGGAAGCTTGTCAAGACAAGTCTTCAACTGTCTGGAAGATGTCTCAAAAAGCATTTGGCTCAAAGTCTTTCTAAACTATAGGTTTATGAAGTGTGATGTTTCTCATGATTCTCTGCAGGCATGAGTGATAACAAGCCAAGGTTTGTCTAGAACAGGGGTGACCGATCTTATCTGCAAAGGGCCGGTGTGGCTGCAGGTTTTCATTCCAATCAAACACACCTGATTCCACCTGTTTAATCAACTGATCTAGGATTCAGTAGACTCTTGCTAGGTTGGAATGAAAACCTGCACCCACATCGACCATTTGTGGATGAGATTGGATACCCCTGCTTTGGTTTGCTAACTTGGCTGTTGATGCTGGCAAAGTTGTCCAATGGCCCTTTAAACAACCAACTATGTTATAAATGCTGTGGCTGGTCAAGCTTTCAATTCCAAAGATCAGGACCGGTCACCATGACCAGGTATTTCCAATGTTGTACCATTCCACGCTTTGGCATAGCAATACAAAGTTTGTAATCAACTGTCATTGTATAAAATCTGTCGAAATACCATACAATCCTAAGCAGTGACCTAAAAACATACATCATAACAACCATCAGAAAAGGAACCATCTGTTTCAAATATAAATGCTCCACTACATCTTTCTAAATCAATCACACCACTTGAAGCTCTCTTTTTAGACATCAGCAGTAGATACTCATTCTAATTCCAACTCATTTAAACCAAAAGCAGTTCTCTGGAGAGCTAGCATACTGTATGCTCTGTAATAGTTTTTAATAAGACAGCCACAGATGAGTCTGTCCACTAAACTGAAGTAAACAATTTGAAGTCCCTGATTCTGTGTACAACACTCGGATTTGCTGGCTGTCCTTTTTGTTGCTAGGACACGGCAGAGTTTTGTCTGCGCACAGGATGTACACAGCAGTGAAGTGATGCATTAGTGCTTAATGAAGATGTCAATCTGGACTTGTGGCACTGCTTGTTAAAGCTGTGTGTAACCTGTCTTCCCAGCATGGAACTGGAAAGGTTGGACATGACTTGCACTTTCTGCCCCAGTGTTTCTGCCCCTTATCGCTGGCATTCCAATATGATTTCAGTACATATACAGAAGAGTGTATAAACTATGTGACAGGAGTGATCACTTGCAGCAAAAGGTAAAGATAGGAACTCACTGTACAACAATCAAACTTTTAAATTTTGCATAATCCCCTTATCCAGAGTAACTTACATTTACACAATTGGGCACTTGAGATTTAAGAAGTAGCAGCTAGGTGGTCCTGGGATTTGAACTCACAACCTTCAGACCAGTGGGCCAACACCCCTACCACTGAGCTACGTCCCACCTTTGATCTATAAGCATCAAGTCTGGTTCACAACTAGTTAGAAAAGGAGCACTGCCAACCATAGATTTGTGTAAACATATCCATTACAGCAGATTATACTGCCATCTAGGTGATTCTAGAATTTTGCATTGTCCCTTTGAGTACATTTGTGGCATTTGGCAGACACCCTTATTCAGTGTGACTTACATTTATCTCATTTATACAACTGGGCACTTGAGGGTTAAGCAGTGGCATTTGGCAGACACCCTTATTCAGAGCGACTTACATTCATCTCATTTTCACAATTGAGGGTTAAGCAGCAGTTGCCTGGTGGCTCTGGGACTTAGAACCACAACCGTCGGACCAGAAGGCCAACACCATAACCACTTCCCTTTCTTGACTTGCAATCATCAAGTCTGGTTTACAAGTAGTTAGCAAAGGAGCATTGTCAACCATAGATTTATTTAAAAATCTACATTAAATCAGATCATACTGCCATCTAGGTGCTTCTGCTACTGAAGTACTGATCGCTCTGGTTTCCAAGATATGTTTGTATGGACCCCAATGAGATGAATTACTTGCATCTGTGAGTGGCCACCATGAATTAGTATATCAAATCTTGTGATTGGTTGCCATGTTTTGGGATCCCAAGTTTTTTGAGTGGGTTCTGTATGATGACATAGTAAGAATTTTGAATATCAACCATGTCTTAATATTTAAAGTGATGATTAGACAGTAGACAGTGCTCCAAAGAGCATACACTTGGACAATTTTGATGTACATGATATCCCCAAAGGACTGTGGATACCTGACCTTCACACACCTATGTACTTTTTGACATTCCTGATTTAGACCTGCACTGCTGTTATAAAAGGTTCCACTCTTCTGGGAAGGCTTTCCACTAAATTTTGGAGCATGTCAGTTACAAGAGCAGGCACTGATGTTATCTGAGGAGGTTTGGTGTGCAGTCAGTGTTCTAGTTCATCCCAAAGGTGTTCAGTGGGGTTTAGGTCAGGGGTCTGTGCAGGATACTTGAGTTCTTCCAGACCAACATCTCATATTGTGCTGTCCTTTTGGCCATATAATGTACTTCATAAATAAATGAATGAGATTATCTAATGACCATGTTTCTTATGATTGCATGGCAAAAATACCATATGTATTGTCTAAACAAATAAGCTTTCAAATTACTTGAGCTGTAATTGCTCCAAGGGGTCATCTAACAAATGATATCTTTCAGCTATGACTTAAATGTGGCAAGAAGGGTTTAATAAGAAAATGTTTTCATGCCTTTCTTATTTTCTTGCATCATTTCCCTTTCCTCTCTTTCTCCACTATTTATGCCCTTTCTCATGTCGAATTAAAGTCAACTTGAGTGTTCACTAATTGCAATTGTCAAACCGATCTGAGCACAGCTGAAAGGCATGCACTCTGAGGCATGCACTTCAATAGTCTTCATTTATGCTGAAGGGTGCAGTGAAAAGCAGCTGCCTAATCACTTCTGAGCTTATAGACATGTTATATTTTATTGATTCTGTTTATTTTTATAACCATATCCATTCACCATGCTTTCTGCTTTCTGTTGAAAAATAGTGCATTAGTTTGCAGTGCCTTATAAAGGAATTTCTGCTCCTAACGTCTAGATTTATGTTGACTCAACCCAGTCTGGTCTCTGCATGAGGATAAAGCTAGGATGATTCAATCCCTCAGGCATTCCTGGGCTAAAGACTCTATGTCGACTTCCTTGGACCTCCAAAAACTGAAGAAGTTATGATGATTTAATCTTTCTAGTTTGCAGGGGCTAAAGTTCTGTTGACTCAGTCCTATGGTCCTCCATGAGCTGAAGATGTTATGTTGACTAGATCGCTCAGGCTTTTCCTGAGTTCAAGAAGTTATATTGACTTGATTCCACTGATCTCTAAAGACTTAATAAGTTCTGTTGACTCAAACCCTTTGGCTTCCAAGAGCTAAAGAAGTTATGCTAACCCAAGCCCTTTGGCCTTCCTGGGTTGAAGAACTTCTGTTGACTTGATTGCTCTGTTGAAGTCCTTCCAGTGCTTGGATCTTTGAGGGCTTAAGAGCTTATGCTGATTTGAGTTCTTGGACTGCCAAATGCTAAAGAAGTTACTGTTCCGAAATTCCTGGGGCCTTGAAGGACTTTTGTTATGTTATGTTGGTTTACTCCATTAGGAAATGAAGGTATGTTGACTTGATCCATTGGGCCTCCATGGTGACCAAATCTCTTGAGGCTTCCTAGGCCAATGAAGTAGTGCTGACTTGACTCCACTTATCTTTGTTGACTGGATGTGGTAATTTATGATTGACACTACAAAGAACAACAGCTGGTGTCTTGACTTGATCCCATGGATCTTCAATAGCTGAAGAAGCTATGTTGGCCTCAAAGTGCCAAAAAGCTACCTTGATTCAATGTCTATGGAATTAAAGATCTGAAGAAGTTATTCTGCCTCAATCCCTTGAACCTCCAGTGGCTGAAGAATATTGACTCAATGTCCAAGGGACTGAGGTAGCTGAAGATGGTGATTTGATCCTCCAGACCTCATGAAGCGGTTGCAGTTTTATTAGCCTGGACCTTCTAGTTTCCAAGGGGATCATCCAAGAACTTGACTCGAACTAATGTAGCATTACCAGAGCCAGTAAAAACTGTGACTGGGATTCCATTAAAGGGAAACACTAAAGGCATAGTTGACCTGATGGAAACTTTATTGGAATGCGACAACAATCCTAACTTGACTACTACATTGCCAACCTGAAAAGATTAGGATACGTGTGTGTGGAGACAGTGTCCTCTAATGGACGGAGGACAGAACTGCACAGTCAGGCTGAGTGAAGATGATGGACGATGGTGGTCGGGGGTGGGCTTGGGTGAGCTGTGGGTTCTTTTTCATTTCCTGGCTCTAGTATGTTAAATGAGAGGGAGTGACAGGAGGAAATATGGTCTTGCTGAAGAGGTGGGTGGGAAGAGCACCAAAATGTATCTGTCAGTCAAGCAAAAAAGGGCTTTAAACACCTCTTGGGTGAATAGTGACACACACACACACACACATACACACACACACACACACAGTGTCTCCCTTACACTGGGGAAAATAACCTCACCCTGAACCAATGTATTTAGACGATGCTGCTGTGGAACAGGTCTAGTTATCTGTAGTGACACTGATTGTCAATTATAACCTCCTAAACACACACACACGCAAGCACACACATCCTTTTCCTTTCTTTCCCTCCCACTACTGGCTCTTAAAGGGGAGTAACTGTGAAAAATCCAGATAACATTAATCTTTTCAGGAAGATGGGGGACAAGCCACCCCAAAAATGCTGCGCTGACATTCTCAGAAATTGCTCATGAATCGGGGGTGCATGAAAGGAGAAAAAAACAGAGAGCATGCATTTTAAGTGCATCTCAAGTACTTCCCTGTTTGTGTGTGTCTGTGTGTGTGCTTTATTTTTATTTTTCTTCACCGCCTCTGTAGCTTATGTCCAACTACCACAGGTATGAATTTAAATAAGTTTCCCTGCATTGAATAAAAAATAGAACAAATCTCTTTTTACTTAAAATGCAATTATAATGAAAGTCTAAGGGCAGCAGTCTATACTGTCAATACTTTTTTTTTTTTTAAATATTCACATATATAATGCAAATTACAAGCAACAGCCATCAAATTCTAACAAATACCTAAGGAAGACATGATAAAATGTCTTACTCTAGCTGTTTTTAAAAAAGGTATAGAGGTAGAAAATCGAGTTATTTTGCTTTCCTGAAGGTTTTATGGTATTCATATACAATATATTTCCAAAAGTTTTGGGACAACCCTCCAAATCATTAAATTCAGTTTTCTTTTTCAGGGGTTGGGCTCGGCCCCTTAGTTCCAGTGAAAGGAACTCTGAATGCTTCAGCATACCAAGACATTTTGGACAATTTCATGCTCACAACTTTGTGGGAACAGTTTGGAGCTGGCCCCTTCCTCTTCCAACATGACTGTGCACCAGTGACCAAAGCAAGGTCCATAAAGTCATGGATGAGAGAGTATGGTGTGGAGGAACTTGACTGGCCTGCACAGAGTCCTGACCTCAACCCCATAGAACACCTTTGGGATGAATTAGAGTGGAGACCGTGAGCCAGACCTTCTCATCCAACATCAGTGCCTGACCTCACAAATGTGCTTCTAGAGGAATGGTCAAAATTTCCCATAAATACACTCCTAAACCTTGTGGAAAGATGGGCCAAATCCATATTACATTCATGTGCATGTAAAGGCAGACATCCCAGTTTTGGCCTGACTCGCAGACTCCGCTCTAATTCTATCAGGTTGAGGTCAGGACTCCTAACGGACAGTCAAGTTCCTCCACACCAAGCTCGCTCATCCATGTTTTTATGGACCTTGCTTTGTGCACTGGTGTGCAGTCATGCTGGAACAGGAAGGGGTCATCCCACAAAGTTGGGAGCATGAAATTGTCCTAAATGTCTTGGTATGAAGCTCAAGCATTAAGAGTTCCTTTCACTGGAACTAAGGGGCCAAGCCCAACCCCTGAAAAACAACACCTGAATTCAATGATTTGGAGGGGTGTCCCAAAACCTTTGGCAATATAGTGTAGCACAAGGCTCAGGCAGTTAAATGAGTAATGAATAACCTCAGTTCTGACTGAAAGGAAGTCCAATGTCAGAAATTATGTATTATGAATAAATCATTTGGGGGTCATGCTGTTATGGGAAAGTAATCTACAAAGTTAGGGATTTCACTCCAAAGTTGATTATTGTACAATAACATGATGTACTAAAGTGTCCAACATTTTTAATTTTTATTTGTTAAGGAATAACAATTTTTAACCACTTCTAACTGCACTATGAGATTAAAAAAACATCAGTGAATCAAAATAGTTCTTGAAACTATTGTTTTTATTCAGAATGTTTATATTCCGGTAAAGATGCTCTGAAACATCCACTGTTAAACATACAAAAAAAATAAAACTGAATTGAAGTTGAATTGAGTTGCTTCACCAACCTCTATACATTTTGGCTCTGTCATAGTTAATAATAGAAAAAAACATAGCTGGTGATGTTAGTGAAAGACTGAAAAAGAAACTCCGGTGTCAGAAAATGTACTGGCATTGGAGACTCCTTCAATTATTTATAAAAATCGGATTATGTGAAACATCCACCATATAAGTCATTATGAGTAAGCTGTAATGAATATCAGAAAGCATAATGTATTAGAATGAACAAATAAATATAGACCTGTGGTTTGCTTTGTAGCCAGAACTTTGGTCAGAGCTACTGTTATAGAAAATTAATCAAAACCTCTGACCAATCAGAATCCATCTATAAACAGATTTAAACATAACTTTGTATAAATTATTACTGACACGATTCGACAACTGTCTAAACTTCTACTACGTGTACTTGCGAGAAAAAAAAAAAAAAAGATCTTGTTTTCCTCCCAAATTGCTGATCATGTTACTATTCTGCACGGTCAGTGCTTTCGAATTGATTTCCGGCAAGTTCATTAAGAAATTTCCTATTTTTCTTACATTTTCTCAACCGTCTTCCGTCCCTCTTCTCTTTCTATCTCTGGACTATTTATGTCCTTTTCCGTGTCAAATTAAAGTGATGGAAGTGAACTTGATTGTTAGCTAATTGCGATTGTCAATCCAATCTCGGCAGAGCTGAGAGACATGCGCTCCTGAGCACTTCATCGGTCTTCATTAATACTGAAGGGCGCAGAGGAAAATGGCTTCCTAATGGCTGATTTTACACGACACAAACAGAGGGCGCTGTCCTGAACCTTTCACTGGCTCAATAGAAAATAAAAGTGCACTGAAAATGACACACGATGTGATGTTATTACGTATTAAGTGTTTGTATTAAGCTATACAAAACTGGCATTTTAAGAGTCAAGACGAAATATAGATGGTTCTATGAATTTATAGGTCATATGAGTATCTTAATGGGCATGCAGAAGGTTAATGGCTTGCTCCGTGATTCCTGTTTCTCCTTGAGGCTCACTCCATCATTATTTCTCTTTTTCTTTGTCTCTCTCAGCAGGGATCCAACTGAAAATGACTCTCTGTAGACACATTACCCCTTCACTGATCCCTCTGCCCCAGTGGGGTCATTTTAGGGCCACTGCCAGGTCACCTTCACAACCCAAAGGCGACCATGTGCGCTAACCACATCCTCCTTTTTCACTTCCCATACATTTGCATGAATATTTTAATCATTAGCATGAATGAGTTTCTAATGAAAAGGCATTTCATTTTAGGTGATGTTATATACTATATACTTTACTGCCGGTTTCGTCATACATTTTTAACTTCGACTCAATATTTAATGCGCATTTACATTTAGACAGTGTGAAGAGTTTTTTTATTTATTCATTTTTTATTCAAATTGACTTTAGCAGAATTACATTTCAGTAGGTTTGAGCCTTGTCATTTATAATACCATAACCTGTTCAAAAAGATAAATACTGAGAATTTTTTTTCTTTTTAGCTACAGTGGATATGTACAACAATCCGATCCATCCTGACTTTCTAGGGTTTTTTTTGTATACATGAAAAAAATGGATGAATGAAAAATTCTATTAGATTTATTAGAGTAAGAACTGAAAACATTTTCATAACGAAAGGTCATGCGATGTGTGTACCTCTCCGAGGGAGCGCGGGAGCGGCTCTGGCTGACAGAAATACAGAATTAAGCTCGTATAAAACTGGAAGGTTTTAGCATGCTTCGGCTCAGAGCGACTAAAAAAAACACGAGTCGGTTTATCACTGCGGGATTTAGAGTCATTTGCTTCTTCGATGGAAGATAAAGAAATTCCCAGGTGTTTGTCATCCAGAACGTCACGGTTTACATGAGAAATGTTTGTAAGTAATGCCAAATTAAACCATTAATGTATTTAGAATGGCGCAGAACGGCAGGGCCGGTGATTTAGAACTGTAATTATTTGCCTGTAATTATTTACATTCAAGTCATTTTCTCTATATGCAAGAAAATAATAAGCAGACAGTCAGAAACAAGACAAGTATTTCCACTGTCTCCATAGTACAATCAAGGTATGCGATGATACTTCATAGATACTGATAGAAGAAGAAAGCCTTGAATTTGCCACAAATGGGGTCAATAACCCTGATCCCCAACCACCAAGCCAATACTTTGTTTCGGTACAGTGGAACCTCGGCATACGGATGCCCTCTCTTACGAATTTTCGCCTTAAGAATTGATTTTTTGCAGGAAATTTGCATCGGCATACAAGACATTTTCGCCAGCTAAGTAGCGCGTATGTCTAAGAGCTGTTCAAAACTTGTTAGTGGCAGTGGAAAGCCAAGTGAAGCCAACTGAAACAAAAATTTTTTCAGTCAGCGAAAGCTGTTTGGAAAGCATCAACCCATGATACCAACACTGCCTTCAGCATGCGTTCAAAAGCTAGGTGATTTTTCGGGTGTTTTTTTGTTGACAGATTGGTGTTGTGGGTGGTCTGTTCTATTTTTAGCCCAAGCTTAGTGGCATGACTTCCTGTGAGGAGCCTTGACAGGGAATGCTTGGCTTGGGTCAGTTCTTTGTAAGGAGCCATACAGTTTACATACACTTCATACTGGTCATATTGGTCATATTTTTGGGTGGCTGGAACGGATTATCTACATTTACATTATTTCTTATGGGGAAATTCGTTTCACACCTCACCTCCAGAACGAATTCAATTCGTATGCAAAGGTTCCACTGTGTCTGATACTACGTGGCACCATGCGATGCAAGTCTGGATGTATTTCCTGATTACTGATCAAAGCAGAACAAACTATGCTCTGGGAAAAATATCCGAGGAGGATGTACGGCATCTCGGAATACTTACAAAGCTGCCAAAACATCATACAGCATTTAAACAGCACAGTGTCTTTAGTAGAGAGAGTACAGATGGTGGACATGAGCAGTATTCGACAGCATAGTGTTACAGAAATGTGTATATACCAAGAGGCAGCAAATTGGGAATTGGGAATGTGAACCAAATGGGCTGCAATTCATGCTAATGCTATAATATCTAACCATCAGCTGTACTGAGTTCCCTATACAGTGTCACAGGGAGCCAGCAGACTTGGGGCACAAGGCAGGGAACATCAATGGGGTAACAACCCATAATACAGCACAATCTCACACCCACTGACACCCACACTACAGACACTTTAGAGATGCTAATCAGCCTACAACACGTGTCTTTGGACTGGGGAGGAAACCAGAGAACCTGTAGAAAACCCACAAAGCCATGGAGAACATGCAAACTCCCCAACACATGAGGTGGAGGCAGGATTTCGAACCCTCAACCCTGTAGGGGCTATGTTTACACTGTAAAGCTCATTGCTAGCAGAGCACAATAGAACAAAGAGCTAAATAAATAAAATGCTCCATGATTGATTTTTATCAACCTCAATTATCATTAGCAGGTTAGTATCACTATCAGTATAGAGGAGTAATAAAAATAATAAATAAATGAATGCATCCTTAATGTAAACCACAATAAACAATAGAATAACATTCATTTATAAATAATGCCTCTTAATAAATATTTATGCTATTTTCATTCGGTTCCAAGATTCATGACCTGCTTTGGATGAAAATATTAGTTATAATGAATTCAATTAGATTTTCACCCGGAAAAGCCGAAGAGCCCAGCGTGTGATTAATTTTAATTGGGTTTAAATTGGACGCTGGCCAAGAATTATGGATTTAAACAAAAATGATAATAATAAAAAATAGAAAGCTTAATAGTCTCCATTGTTGGACATTCTTAACAGAAATACGCGTTACAATACACTTTCTTATAGAAATCCAAGTGCTATTTTTTAATGCTTAAATTTTCACAGCGAAAAATCAGAACTCGGCATCGATATTTCAGAACAGGAAAACAAAAACAGGAGGAAGGGATGAAACAAGAAGCCATCAGCGTGACCTAGAATGGTGGAAAAATAATAATAATAATAATAATAATAATAATAATAATAATAATAATAAGGTACAGATCATACCGAGCATTATGACAAACTGTTGAAGGAAAAGAGCAGGACTAGACTTTCAACTGCTTACAAAACAATTGCACTTGACCTTTTACAGCTGGGATTAAATGCCACCGAATTTATATGCGACAAAAGGAATACTTGTCTAAGCTGTACTTTTATTTGGTCCCCCCCCCCTTGCATGTGAGACGTAATGACAGCTGAAGGACAGAGTGTTTTTTTTTTGGCAAGGGCATGGCAACACTGCGAGGTGAAGAGATCACTTCAGATCACTCACACCAGCCTATTCTTAGAGCTCGACTCTTAGAAACACCACTGGGAAAAACATCCAGAGGGAGATAGTGTAGAGTGTGTTGAGGGAAAATGTGATGGGCTATAAAGATAGGCAAAGAAGGTGATGGGAAGTCAAAAAAAAAGGCAAGCTCTTAGGAGATTTCAGCTCCAGAGTCACTTTCTATACAATAATCTGTTCCATCCATTTTTTTTTTTTTGAGTCACTGAGTCAGAACCATTTTGTCATATACGATGTACCGAAGGGGAAATTTCCGCTTTATCTTTAAATAATTAGCTTTAAATATTTAGATGAGATCTGCTCGCTGAAATGACTTTCATCAAGCGTTACTTTGGAGAAAGTCCAGAAAGATATTATGTCCTATAATATACTCCTATATTTTAGATCCCAGTGCTGTTGAATTCTCGAATCTGATTGGTCAGGAGGCATTGGCACATATTCATAGATTTTATTCTTCATTTTGTATTCACTCTAATATGTTATTTTTTATATAGCAGCAACTTACACTGGGTCTTTTATGGGTCCATTTTAAATTGATTAAATAGTGTGTGTGTGTGTGTGTGTGATAGTTGATATTAATGTTTATTTAATATTTATGGAAGGAGTCTCCAGTGTCAGTTAAGCCCTGCTGAGGGAGGTAAAGCTGGAAATATGTTTTCTGACATCTTTAGGATAAACCTTGCACTTTCTGGTTTCTCTTTAACATGGCAAGCTGTTGTTTTTTATTTATTTATTTATTTATTTATTTGTCTGTCTGTTTGTTTGTTTATTTTAACTGAATTTTATTTAATTTTATTTTAGTTATTATTTTATTTTATTTCTTTTCTGAGGGAACAGTGAGAACAAGCATTACACTGTTTTGTCGACTTTCCACAAAAAAGGAAGGAAGGAAAACATGATGGTCGGACGGATGGATGGACGGAAGAATAGGAGGGAGGGAGGGAGAGAGGGAGGGAGGGAGGGAGGGAGGAAGGAAGGAAGGAAGGAAAGAAAGAAAGAAAGAAAGAAAGAAAGAAAGAAAGAAAGAAAGAAAGAAAAAGAAAGAAATAAAAAGAAAGAAAGAAAGAAAGAAAGAAAGAAAGAAAGAAAGAAAGAAAGAAAGAAAGAAAGAAAGAAAGAAAGAAAGAACACACTTATGTAAATGTTGGCCAAAAAAAACATGCATTTCAAAAAGGATCATGAATCAAACTGAGTGATCACATGAGGAAACGAATCACTCATGTGGGAAAATTACATCTCCAAAATAAAACAACTTGCAATACACTTAAAAATTAGTAAATAAATGTCAAAATAAAATGTAAAAAAAAAAAAAAAAATGCATTCTGTGAAAAATGACATGTCTAGTATAAAGAAAAGCGTTTTTTTTCTTTCTTTTTCCTTTTTTTCTTTTCCCCTTTTTTCACGTCGCAGTATTCCACAAAATAAGAGCGATGTCACAATAGATTAGATTTTTGCATATTATCTGACTCAATTGCTCACTTCATGCTGTTAAAGGTAATAGGATGTGACGGCGCTGTCATGAAGAGACTTGCTCGACTCTCTTTGGTTTGTGTTTCCCCGCTAAAAAAAGTGATCTTTTTGATCAAAGATGCAATAACATTGGACATCCTACTGTGATCCTTCTGTCTCGTAGAACATGGTTGTTCACTGATCATAATTAATGCCCTATTCTCAATTTTCAACCAACTTTCTTTTCCTTTTTTTTTTTTTTTATTTATTTAGAAAGTGCTAATGGTGGAAGTATTGTTACTTTGGAGCTCCAGGATTCCCGTTTCAACCCTGAACTCAGTTTAGTGCCCCTGTTCCACGTTCTCACGTGTCTGAGAGGGGCTCTATGGTTTCAAAGCCATGAGTGGTTATGGACATAACACAACACTGCAAAAAATGCAAAACCTAGAGTTAGGGTTAGGGACCATGTACATTTTGATTATCCGATTTTCATTTGAGAAAGAGATTTTAATCATCTATTAATCTAACTAACTATTAGCATTTTCCTCTGTTTCTCCTTTTTTCTGTACAAAAAAAATTGTATGCATTATGCGTATTACACGAAATACTAGATACTTGAAGTTAATGCCAATGTATACACAGCTCTATTACACCCTATTATATCCTATTATACTCTATTACACCCTATTACACCCTATTATATCCTATTATACTCTATTACACCCTATTACACCCTATTATACCTTATTACAGCCAGTTACACTCTATTATACCCTATTAGACTTTATTACACACTATTACACTCTATTGTCCCCCATTACACCCTATTATACCCTATTACACTGTATTACACCATATTACAATCTATTATATCCCATTACACCCTATTACATGCTGTTATACCGTTACATCATATTATACTCTATTATATCCTATTATACTTTATTACAACCTATTACACTGCACTATACCCTATAAGACCTTATTATGCCCTATTACTCTCTATAATATCTAATTGTACCCCATTACACAGGCACCATTTCAAAATGTTGAAATAGGACATTGTTCAGCATCTTTCTTATATTTCTTGGTATTTATAGTTTTATATTTATATAATTTATAGCTAAAATAATGTTCAAGAAAAATTAAATGAGCAGTGTAAGCTGATCTCTGGCTAAGCTATTTTAGCACCTCCAAATGATGCTGGTGTAACAGAGTGTAACAGATTGTAATATGGTGTAATAAGATGTAATAGGGTGTAATAAGGTGTAATAGGGTGTAATATGGTGTAATAAGATGTAATAGGGTGTAATAAGGTGTAATAGGGTGTAATAAGGCTATGTATACATAGATATTAACGTCCACCATCTTCATGAAATACGGATAATGCACTACCAATTTCAACCATACCTCTGTTTTGTTATCTTGCATCTGTCTTTTTTTCCTGCAGCAAAGAAGAAACAGGAAAATGACCTGTTCTTCCATTATTTTCTGCTCAGGAGATGAAAATCAGATGACCAAAAGTTACAGGAGAGATCGTTTAGGGTTAGCAGTGAAAAGCAGCTTTCAATGCAACATGTTGCTCTCATGTAACAAATACAATGTGTGGGTGTGTGTGTGTGTGTGTGTATACTGTGTAGTGCATTTCATATGTCCCTTCAAATCCGACTGCTTTTCAGGTACAGATTCTTCGCCATACGAAACAGCTTGTTGGTGATTTGAGTGTTCTGCACACCGATAATTACAACCGTACTGAGTATTTCACTGTATTGTGTAAAACGGCCATCTGCCAAGGGGAAAAATAAACTGGAGGATTGCATTTAGATGCCTTTCTCTCCGGACAAAACAATGCTGATGAAAATATCCGCTTACCGCATGCTACGAAAGCAAAAACGAAAGCACATTGTTCCCACTGGCACCCTGTGGAGATAATTGACCAATGGGATCGCAGTTGGCGATGCGTTGGAGTTGGTAAACTGAGGCTAATCACATCTTAACAGCAGCACGCAGGGCAAACAAGCAGCCCTTGTGTTTCCGAGCGCCTCCGCTCCACCCTCTCTTAGCCTTTCCTTGTAAGTTCACCAAGCCAAATTTTGATTTCTTTTTTTTTTTTTCCATGAGACACCAGTCACGTTTTTGCACAAACCGCTGTTGGACCGTCGAAGTCTTTCTTGTTTTGTCTCGAGGCGCCCGGTTAGAGCAGGTTAATTGAACATGCTAATTGAGAACGCGGGACGCCGAACAGCAGGGAAAGAGGCCAAAGTGCTGCGTGTATTTTTGGTAAGATTATTAGTATTTTTAAAAGACATTAATAAAACACTTCCCTTAGGCTCTGGTACTGTTTAGGGAAAAACTTCACCTTGAGGAGGAAAAGAAGGAGAAGTCTAAGAGGCGAGATCTCTCCACCTGTTCTCCGGCTGTCTCCTGGGTGATGGAAACTGACGCTTTATTTTTAAAGATAGCCCGAGATTGATGGCTGCCTCCCAAAAAGCCAGAGCAGCTCTGGTGTTAAATAGAGTCCATCTTCCTGACTGCCTCTGGGGCTGATGAATTAAACCATCCATATGATTAAGATCAGTAATTCAGCCCTCACAGCATCTCTATATTTCTCGTTCTAGGTATTTTTGCTCAGGCCCTGCAGGCTGGGATTGGGTTTTTTTTTTTTTTTTGCTATTGTGAGAACTGATTTAAGATCACGTTGGTCACTCCATCTCTTTTTTCAGAGAATTCTTTTTTTGTGTTTGCAAGCATGATCCACAGCCCACGTCCAGCGACCCAGGCGAATTCGTTCTTCCGTCAAAGCGTAATGCGCATTAGGCGTGCTGCTGAAACTCAAGCCTGCTCTGCTTTCTGCAGTAGTTAATGAGCTGATGTGTGGTTAATTAGTTGCCATCATCTGCAGGCGGAAACTGTAAATATTTCCATTATCGTCTCATCATCATTAGGCAAACAATTAGAATAGAGCCTGGAGTGAGGAAAGATAAGACATGTGACACATTCTGCCATTCTGGGTCAAAAGTTGTTGCAATGGTCTGTTTTGCCTAAGCACTGGGTATTTTATGATTATTTATTTGTTTATTTATTTATTTTTACAGTTCTATTGGTAACTTATGAAGCAGATAATATCTTCAGTAATAAGACTAACCACAATTCCCATCTTTATAAGTAATCAGAACTAATGTTCCTGTAGAGTTCCTCAAAATACATCACCGTGTACAGCTGATCATAGTCATCACAGGAAATATGCAGCTCTTGTGCACTGTTTACTTCCTAAATCAATGAGGAACTTAGTTAGCATTCCCTCAAGTCTTCATGGAACACACTTGAAATAGTTCTCCATGGAACCGGTGTAAAATTTGAATAAAGTTAATTGAATAAACCTATTTTTTTCTTTAACAAAGCTTCTCATAACAGTTCCCTGTTACTTGTGTTGGGCTCCTGATCAGAAGGTTGTGAGTTTGAATCCCAGGTCCACCAAAAAGCTGCCACTGCTGGGCCCCTGAGCAAGGCTCAATTGCACAGTTTTATAAAATTGTAAATCGATCTGGATAAAGGCGTCTACCAAATGCCAGGAATGTAAAATTAACACACATAGCAGAGGCTTGCATAACACTGTTTTCACCCATATCTTTCAGGATCAACATAAAAATGATTTTTGATTTTTATTATTTTTTCTTTTTTTTCTGTAAAATTCTGATCAAACCAGAAAGGCTTTAGTTACTTCTTCGGTATTTATAGTTGAATTTTATTTTTACTTTTTTTTAATTTTTTTTTTTTTTTTTTACTTTATTTAATTTAAATTTAAATTTATTCATTCTGTTTTTGTCTTTACTTTTTCACTTCAATTCTTTCCTCGCCAATTGATCACAATGCTTTTTATTTCATTTGATTTTTTTGCAAAATTTGTATCTTTTTTTAATGCATTTTTAATTTTTATTTTTTTTATTTAATTTTAACTCTGACTGGAGCGCTACACATGTCAGCCTTTTAGAAATTCCTTATACAGACTTTTTGTGGTTTAAGATAACATTTTAGCTGCTTATTAGATGAACAAACAGAGCAAAAAAGGGTTTTGGGGCAAAAAACAACAACAAACTTTTCTATGAAAATATTGCCCCTAGTAGTCTAGGGAAGAAAAAAACAGAAATACAGAAATAATTCCTGAGTGTCTACTTCCATATGAGCTTCATAATAACTACCACTGTGGAGTTGAACATGATAAAGACATTCAATGCTCAACATGGACACAACAAAAACAGAAGCAAACTGTAGTTTACATACATTTGAGCGCTGCACTATTTCAATCACCTAATTATAACACAGTATAGTTATACAGTAGTTCCCATCAGCACCAACACCCTCATGAGATTCCACACCCTAACTGGTTTACTAGATGATCACATTCACTCTATATCATTCAATCTAGTCATAAGAAACATGTTTTCTTTAAAAGTTTAGTATAAACAATGACATGTTGACAAATATAATATACATATATTAAACTATACACCGATCAGGCATAACATTATGACCACCTGCCTAATATTGTGTTGGTCCCACTTTTGCTGCTAAAACAGCCCTGACCCGTCGAGGCATGGACTCCAATAGATCCCTTCAGCAGATCCTCCATGGGCCCCACTTCGCAATTTACAGGACTTAAAGGAACCACTGCAGACCGGGAACCACACAAGAGCTGCAGTTTTGGAGATGCTCTGATCCAGTGGTCTAGCCATCACAATTTGGCTCTTGTCAAACTCGCTCAAATCCTTACGCTTGTCCATTTTTCCTGCTTCTAACATCAACTTTGAGGACAAAATGTTGACTTGCTGCCTAATATATCCCACCCACTAACAGGTGCCATGATGAGGAGATCATCAGTCTTATTCACTTCACCTCTCACTGCTCAGAATGTTATCCTTGATTGGTGTAATGTAATTTTTTCTTAAATGTAACTGAACACATATTCATATTGTTTTTAAGCTTGGTGAACAAACAAGAGTAATTCTAGTTGTGATGATTAGCGAAGCCATTTGTCGGATTAGAATCGGCTGTGTTTTGGAAACCGTGAGTGCTACAGTTTCTAAAGTACAACTCCAGCCCTCGGTTCCCATCTACTGAGCTAAGCTTTGTGTGCATCACTGCGGGAGTAAACAGACTCGAGCCAAGATCGAGACTGTTAGCAACTCAGCTACAATTACCGCCCGGCAGGGTTTCACTGTTTCCCCATCCACTCGAATCAATCGAAGTTAGTCAGTGTGGACGGAGTCTGAATCAGTCAACCAGGGACAGGGGGTGAAAGGCAGGTCAGCAGGGGTTGCCAGCCATGTCTAAACCTACACCACAGACCCAGACGTTTTCCTTTTTTATTTTTTTATTGTTTCACTTCAGCGTTTCTGGAAGAAAAACACTCTGACCTTTCTCCACTGCCCCATTACCGCTCAGTGTGATTTCCCCTCACTCTGACATGAGCTGACATGAGAGTGAGCGATGGAGGCAATCAGGAGACTGACGAGGTCAAAATGCCAAATTACCCCATTTGCACTCTCTCTTTTGTTTCTGCATTTGCACCATCCAACTTCCTGTTCATTGTCCTTCTAAACAGGCATGTACTGCAACCACAGAGGAATACGTGATGCAGAAGGAACAGACAATGAGAGCTAAATAAACACAAGTACTCATATGAACAGAAGGTGTACTAGTGTTTCAGTTTTTCTTCTCCTAGACCATTGTTAGTGGTTAGTGGTTATCTCCAGCAGCTTGACCTAAACTCTACCTGGCTGAATTCCAAAATAAAGCTAGATTCAAAATTCAAAAATCATATTTCTCTCTTTCTCTCTACACATGATACCCCTAAGAGCCAGTGATCCTGACTCCTTCTGCTCTCCTGACCTCCCTGATCCATCCTGATGCCCTACTTCTGGTTGGAGTCTCATCACTTGAAGGCAAAGGATGGAACATCTGAGATACCTGAGATTCCTGTGGATGGTACCACTTAGAAACCGTGAAGATAGCGTTGGACTGAAATTGCCACATGCAGTTCTCCATCAGTGAAAAAGACAGATTTACTGTTAAAACCAGAATCTCACTGGAAGTCACTCTGGATAAGGGGGTCTGCCAAATGCCAGAAATGTAAATATTATAGATGGGAAATTATCAGTTATCACACTCTCTGGTGTCACCTTGATGAGGTACTCTTTTTTAGTCAGGTTCCTCTTAAGGTTTCTTCTTCAAATCATCTCAGGGACTTTTTCCTCACAACTATCACCTCTGTCTTGCTCATTAAGGACAGATTTATACGTTTAAAACTGAACTCCTGAATTTACATATTCCTGTAAAGCTGCTCTGTGACAAGGGCAATACAAATATAATTGAATTAACTTGAACTGAACATGTGCTGTGCGCTAGGCGGCATATCTGGCTAATGAAAAAAAAAGAAATAAAATAAACCAGTCAGTTAAAAATACTGTTATTAAAAGAATAACTTTCTAGGAATTCAACCAGACATTTTAATGACATAGTACTGCAATTTCTCCGTATTGACTCTCACATTGTACATTCTGAAAAACATATAAATCTGATAAAATACTCTTGGACAGCTACTGATCGCTCTTAGGCCACACCCATTCTGAATACATACATATATATACTGATCCAGATAGAAGCATTGTGTTACTCTCAACATGTCTTGAAGCAGTAGAATTTTTCTCCTCCCTGTTTTCTTTGTAATTTTACATTCATTCTTTGTCGTAAATGGCTTGTGAAATACTCCAGAACATGACACAGTATTTAGCATTTCTGCCCTGCACAATGAATCAACAGATGCCAGGATGGGCAGCGGTTAATTTCCTACCCTGAGAAACGACAGATCCCGGCTCCGGTCGATACTGGTGATCTCCAGGTTGCCCATCACCACCTCGCAGTTCTCATAGTACTTGCGCAGGGTCCGGTACTGCTGCTCTAGATCCGATAGGGTACTCAGTTTGTTTTCTGTGCCTGTGCACACTGCAGAGAGAGAGAGAGAGAGAGAGAGAGAGAGAGAGAGAAACAGAGAAAATTGAGACAGAGAGTTTAAATCCTCAAACAAATTTAAGCAATTTAAGGTATTTTACACAAAGTTGCCACTTTATATAGAATTGGATAAACTTCTCCCGTGTCTAATGAACTCATGGTGTAGAAGAACACACACAGACAAACAACTCTCTAAACAAAGACCCACACTTGTGAATTGGTAACAATTTACTGACTGTAAAAAAAAAAAAAAAAAAGATAAATTCGCATTTTATTACTCACATACACAATCATACATAGACATGGACTGAAATGCTTTTATTTATTTAGTTAGTTAGTTATTTGCCAGTGTTATAGAAATAAGAGTTGGAAATAAAAATGGAATAGGAAATGAATAGTAAACTATTATTAAATAAATAAATAAAAAAGCATTTTACTCCATGTCATTCTGTGTATGATTCTGTACATAAGTAATAAAATTCGAATTTAATATATAAGTAAAATAAGAAATTAAAAATAAACTAAAATAAATAACGTTATAATAATAAAAATTGGAAAAAAAATGGAATTGGAACAGACCAGAGAAATAAATGAACAGAAAAAAAAAAAAAAGATACAACACAAGAATACAGTACAGCTTATGATAAGAATATGTATATGATTATGGTGATATCAATATATATTGGGGGTAGGAGGGGCTCAATCAACTATGCTGTGGTTATTTATTTTCCTATAACAGCACACTTTCAAGACTTACAACCTCACATATTATTAGTGATTCAAAAATCTTTGAGTGAATCTCTTATCAGGTCAAAACAGGACATCTTGCATATTAGTCTTCCAGTACACATTAAACTCCAGTACACATTAAAAACAATGTCATTTCTGGACCTTGGAGCAGGTGTGAATTGGACAGAAGGTTAGAATCACTACACATGTATTGCATCAGCTTGGCTACTTTTATCTTAACCTTTTTACAAACCAAGCTGAGCAGTCAAATTCCCAACCGGGACTGTAATCTGAAAAGTAGCCATGCAGTCACTAGCCACTTGACCACTGCGCTACCATTGCTCAGCTATTGATTTTTGACATGGAGCATAAAGTGTTTTTCTTCCACTATTGATCAAATCACTGTTAAAATGGATACGCTGAGCAACAGGAGACTTTGAGGAGAAGTAAAAACTGCCGAGTCTCCCAGTGGGATGGTTGGAGAGCGCGCCCTGGTTGAATATGCTACAGCTGGGTTCATCCTACAGGTTCGTCCTATCAAACCTGACAAGTAATTAAACACAGCCACTTCCACCCATCATGCAGTTTTGAGCACTCAAAGACATCTGCCATCTGCAGCATCAGCTGGCGCTGCCCGGCAGGCTCCGACAGCACAGGAGAATAAACCCCGTACTCTCACGCTCCACCGAGCTGCTGTCACAACAGCCTGCGGCGTCAAAGAGAGAGAGAGGAGGGGATAGACAGAGAGAAAGAGAGAGAGAGTGAGCAAGCGAGCCAACAAACAGACTTGCTGTAAATTAGACAATGGCACAGAAAGCTCACAAATCCTTGCGCAAGAGTGTTTACAGGCACGATTCAAGAAATACACCAGTACAACAGTCACACGACCCAATAATCCCTAAAGACATTCTCCACTCAGTAAAGAAGGACTCCACGGTACAATTTGACCCCACCCATCTACCCCAGTGGTGTTATGACACCCACTTGACGACAGAGAGCCACCAAGACGTCAACACTGACTGATCTCTTCTTAAAGCAATGGCATGTTTTCTTTCCAGCTGTCTTTTATTGCACTTAGAACAACTGCTGCTGTTTGTTTTCGGTCACATGTCAATATCTCAGGTTCCCTCGGGTTCTGTTTAGCCTCTTTGTCAAAACATAATTCAAGCTACCTTTAGTTGCAGATTATAGAGGACGAAGAATTGTTCATGTGAAAGCTGTGATATGGACCAGGAAGCACACAGAGGTAACGAAACCTGTAGGAGACGACCTGTAGGAGACAGTGTGAGTTCAGTTGCACTGGAATTGAACAACAATCCCAGGAATGCAAATTATACTCGGGTCCGCATTTGCTCAGGAAGTAAAGCAATCTGTGAGCGCATTTTAGCCAATGACATCATTAGTTTCATCAAACAAGGTACATGTAGCATGAGTGGCAGAGGAACGATGTGGGACACTGAAGAGACGCCTTACTGCACAAAATAGTGGCAAAATACTACAAAAACGATGAAAAATGAACTCAAATGCACCAGTGCTTCAGGTTGAACACACACGGATTTGGACCTCAGCAAACATGCCCAGTGTGAAACCCACCCTAGAATGTACGATGTATACGAATTAGTGCCACATTGACTAAAGATGACAACAAAATCTAAAGTTTTTGTTTATATCAGCCTGATTTCTGTAACGTAAAGATGGACATCAACAAAACACATCACATTTTTTTTAATCTCATGTCCATTCGAGGACTTCAGCGTATAATCTGACCAAGAGATCATGTTATCCTACACTGTTAGAAATAAACACTACACAAAAAACACCGATCAATCTCTATCTTGCTAAGACTCTCACAACCTTTTATTAATCCAAGTCTCTGCAATTTTTTCTCTTTACAACCTTTGATGAAGACAGCTCAAAGCTCCAAAACTCATATCGCCCTTCACCATGTCGGTCGTTGTACCTTATTCCTTTCTTTTATTAAAAAAAGAAAGAAAGAAAGAAAGAAAAAAATAAGAATAACAAAACCTTCATCTTCAAGATAGCCTTCTCTGTAGAAACAAATAAGACCTTGTTCGAATAATACCCCCGACCCCTTATTTCATGGTGACATAGAAAGGGGGAAAGAAAAGGATGAAGAAATTAAGAAATGAAAGGATAACATGTACAGGTCAGCTGTTGGCCTCGAAGTTTTCAATAAGTGTTATCATGCATTAGAGAGAGGGAGGTATTATAAAGTTCGGTTACTGGTAATAAACAGTTATTGCACCCTTGAGGTTTTAGTACTGATATTACAAAGGATCTGTGGGATTGAGGCTCATGGGGATGGGAGGAAAGATGGTGGTGGTGGTGGTGAGGGAGGGAAGGTTGTTATATTTGCACAGCTGACAAGTCAAACACTGCAATAAAATCTTTAAGTGTCATGCCATCATGCCAAGCTTGAACAGGTCAACCATGCATAAATAGTTTAAGGTCAAGGTTAGGGTAAAGGGGCGGAGCTAACAGTTAGAACTTTTCTGTGAATACGTAATTGTCCAGTTTAACCAGCTATAATGCTGGTTAAACTGGTAAAATTTACTTGTTCTGTTAAAGTTGTTTTGACTGCTGATTGTTTGGCCAGTAGGGTTTGACCCTCTAACCTGCATTTACATTTAATATATACTCATTTGACTGTTTTTACAGCTACAATTATGTCCTATATTTTTCTGAAACTCTCTCTCTCTTTCTCTCTCTCTCTGAACCACAAGTCATTGGGTCCTTAATTAACGTAATGAATGCATGCTAGAATTTCATGTTTTTGAGTACTGGTTGGATTTCCATCCATCCACCCATCCATCCCCCCTCCGTCCGTCCGTCTGTCCATCCATCCATCAGTCCATCCATATATCCATCCATCTGTCCATCCATCTATCCATCCATCCATTCTCTATACCAATTATCATATTAAATCGCAGGGAACCTGGAGTCTATCCAAAGAGACTTGGGGCACAAGGCAGGGGACACCCTGGACAGGATGCCAGTCTATCACAGGGCACTCTCAGACACACACACACACACACTCATTCACACATTATGGACAATTTAGAGATGCCAATAAGCCTACAACTCATGTCTCTGGACTGGTGGAGAAAACCGGAGAACAGGGTGGATGTTTAATATAGAAATATATAAATAGATGGCAGTTTTAAAGCTAGCATTGCATGGCAACATAAATGTAGGTATGTAAGGAATAAAATACAGGGAGCAGGGTGCAGTTATGGGTAAATAATCTACCTCTTTCAGATTGTTCTAACGGTTGTCTTTCTGGGTAAAAACCGGCATTTTTCTCCCCCCTGATTTTCTCCTTAGTTGAATCTTCGCTAATTTCCACCCACTGGTCTCCTATCGTAAGACAGCTATCTATCACATGATTCTACACACCAGCTATAAAATGCATCTTTTCAAACTGCTCATGCTGCATGAATGGGTAGTGTAACATACCGGAAAGTGCTGTCCGCCTCTTCCTCATGCATGTTCACGATGACAGAGTGGCTGGTGTCACTGTGATTGACAGGCGAGAGACAAGGTAAGCCCCTCCCACACTTGACAGCATGGGCATTTTTGTTTTTGTGGATCTTGGCTATGGATAGCTGTGATAGCACCAGGTTTGTGGAATTATTTTGCTTATATTAACAGGTCTAAATTAAACATACGTTACAAAAGTTCCACTGTAAGCTATTACTATCGAAACGATAATGTATACCTGATATTTAGATGCACTAATGACCGAGCTTCTGTGAGAGAAAATCCTGACCAATCGAACTGAAAATCCAAAAGCACCTTGGTATAAATAAGATATATTTTCTACTATATACCGTGGACCCTCTTAGACCCGTTTAACCCTTTTATCAGTACACTGGAGAACTGGAAATGGACTTATGGGACATTTTCAATCAGGAGAAACAACTGAATGAGTCTGATATAAAATGAGCTTTCATTGTGAGACGTGTGTTTTTCCCTCTGTTGGATAACTTTACACAGACTTTTGGTGGTTGAAACTAAACACCTCAAAATTTGATCTGCTTACGAACAAGCACTTGGAGCATCTCAGAGAGCATTTGAAGCTTTTCTATAGCTTTTCTATGAAAACATAAAAACAGAAATACTTATGAAACACTACAAATTCTTAAAGTGTCTGAGTGTCTACTTTCATTTGCGCTTCATATTAACCACTGCTGTGGAGTGGAACATGACAAAGACATTCAATCATCAACATGGGAAAAAGAGTTAAACACCAAAATCACTAAACACTAAAATCCAAGACTAAGCCTTGAGTAGCCTTGAGCCCCATGTTCAAGTGGTACACTTGGTAATTATTCAGAGTCATGTCTCTATTTGAGAGCACCACTGCTTAATACGATTCCAGACAAAACAGGATGAAAGCTTCGTCTCCACGGCCACAGCACCAGGCACAGAGATGTCAGCATGGCACTGATGGCTTCATTTCCACTGCTTTATTCCCCTACTCATTGTCTAGGATTTGAGTTGGGTTTTTTTCTGTTTGTGTGTGTTTATCATTTCAGATATGATGGATCAAGGCAATGAATCATAAATCTGAATTTATGTATTATGTTTAATTAATGAGAAGATTATAAGCCTGGGGGTTTAAATAAATAAATAAATAAATAAGGGGTTATGTGTGCGAATGCATGAATATATGCTTGTATGAGACAAAGAAGAGCTTTCGATACACAGCAGGTGGTAGAGACATTAATCACCTCATTAACGGCTTAGAGATTTTCCTCTGTTGAAATCTCACAGGATCCAGCGTCTCAGTCATTACAAACACCTCAAAAGAAACTGGGGATTTAGTAAAGACACTAAAGAAAGCCATCAGTTTTTCTTTTGATCAACAGGTAAGGCAAAGACTTAAAGTTTAAAAGTTACACAACGTTTACGCAGGGAAAGTTTGTCGTATTCCAGGAACACCTCGGCTATTTTCATTGAAACCACCTACGTCTGCAAGGCTGCAAGATTTATGTTCGGTAGAAGCATATGAAATGTTTTTTTTTTTCCCTAGCTTTTACTTTAAGCAACATTTAACAATGAAAAAAAATAAAAGATAGAAAATACAGACTGCAGAAGCAGTTCACTTTTTATTGAAAAACATTTCTACATCGATATGTGAATGAGAACACACTCTCCACTATGATCACATTAATCAATGCAAATTGTGGTTTGATTAACAAAGCAAATTTCCAGTCCTACTCTTTAATTCCATATGCAGCTTCTAAAATAGCACTTGATGCAGCGCATTCTGTTTTTTCAGACAGTTGATTGTGCATGCAATCCAATTACATGCCTCTGACTCACAAAGCTGAGTAGTCTAATTAATAAAATAAAACACCAATGTTTTTAGTTAATTGGATTTCCCTTTCTGTAAAGAAAATCCTTTATCTTTCTCCCACGGCTTAAAGGATAAGCTGACCGAACAGTTTTCTGGTCTTTTCCGGTCTTTGTGATAAGCAATGTCTCTGATTTATGCCTCTTTTGAGGGGAAGAAACAAATAATAAAAAAAAAGAATTAATTATAAAATTTGTTTAAAAAATAATACAAATTCTAAAAATAAAATAGAATAAAATTATATTTATATTTATTTGTATGTATATATATCTATCTATCTATCTATCTATCTATCTATCTATCTATCTATCTATCTATCTATCTATCTATCTATATTTATATATAAGAGACCACTGCTCAATCTCCAGATTTGAACCATATTGAAAACCTCTGGAATGTCATCAAGAGGAAGATGGATGGTCACACACCATCAAGTAAAGCTGAGCTGTTTGCTTTTTTGCAAAAGAGTGGTATAAAGTTCCCCAACAGTAATGTGAGAAACTGGTGGAGATCATGGAGCCAAAACGCATACAGATCAAGGTTATTCCACCAAATACTGATTTCTTAATGCTATTTAGCCAAAGCATTAACACAATTTGTTTACAAAATTTATTTTGATGTGCTGTCATTTCCTTTAAATATACACTCTAAGTAACAATAGTTATATTTTGAATTTAGGAAAAATATTGTCAACAGTTCACAAAAAATGAAACAATACTCTTCATCTCACCAATACATGAACCTGTAAGACAAAACATCAACTGATTATTTTGCAGTGGGACTCCAGAGCTTTAATGGGCAATATTATTAATTAACAAATAATGTCATATTTCTGTACTGGCCTTGAATCACATTCCATAGATGATTGAGGAGCATTGTGTTGACAGTGGCTCAGACAGATTGATGTAACTACGCTATATTTTGGGCTGTAAAGATGTTCACTCAAGCCTCTCAAAGAAATGAACCTTAACTCACAAATGTGAACCTTCCTGATGCACAAGGCCACCCTCATGATTACGCTCGCATTACTCAGCTTGCCGAAATACGAACAGTACCTGAAGTACTGAATGTAATGCGATTCTTGAAGTATGATAGTGCTTCTTCAAAATGATACAATTCACATTTCTGATGAGGATCACTTTGCTTCCTGAGAAGACCACCCAGGAACATGAATAGAGGGAAAAAAAATAAAGGTGGCTGATTCAATTTCACTGTCAGACTGGTTTAATCAAGGAAATCACTCTTCTACACTCTCTCTCTGATGAAAACACACCACCCGGATAGGCTTTACCCCATTGTCAGGATGCTTCTCTTAGAGTGTGTTTGACAGGGGTGATGTAAGAACCTCGACTGCTGTGGATGCTAACGTGTTGAGGTGTTCCTTCAGCAGCAAGACAATGACAGACAACCCCAGGATCATGACTGCACCACCAAAATCCTCTGGGAAGCAGCTGAGGCTGCCCTGTGATCCATTTGAGAAGAACAAAAGTTGGAGAGGAAGAGAAGGAAAGTGAAAGAGTGAGAAAGTGAGAAACCTGGAAAGCTTATTCACCTTGACATGGTAGGAGAGCACATTGGTCCCACTTCTAATCTAAAGATAATGGCAAAGCCATTTCTCTCACCCTCTGCCAGGAAGTATGGCCACACACACACACACACACACACAGGTTTCTATCCTCTGAATTCAGCTCTCAGGTTATAAACAACCATGTTCTCAGAATCCGAGCCTTGTCAAAGGGTGTTACACTTTTTGCGCTTTTCTTCAGGTTTGATTTTTACGCTTTCCAACAAGAGAACAAAAACAAAGAAAGTTGCACTTGTCCACAGATATCAGAGAAGAAAAAATAGATCAGAAATAGATAAGAAAAAGTGTTAATTACCGAAATCTGGCACAAACACAGGTTGCATAATACTCAGTGCAAATGATCCATCGAGCGGCACATCCCTCTGGTAGGAAATCCGATACATAGCACACGGCACGTAACGGTTCTATCGGTGAAGCGTGCTAACTTATTGAACGCAAATCAAATCACGCATGGATCTTACTCGTTTACCGGACCTGCAGTGATGATAGTAAAGGTCACACCAATAGCTAGTGACTCACCAAATGAAATAAAGTCACAAATGTCACGTCTTCAAGTGTCGGTATTTCTGCTTGGGAATAACCGGCATATCACTTCGAATAGGTTTAACCGTTGTACATTTCTAACTAAACCGATCAGGCAAAACATTCTGATAACTGAAAGATGAAGTGAATAAGACTGATGATCTCCTCATCATGGCACCTGTTAGTGGGTGGGATATATTAGGCAGCAAGTCAACATTTTGTCCTCAAAGTTGATGTGTTAGAAGCAGGAAAAATGGACAAGCGTAAGGATTTGAGCGAGTTTGATGAAGGGCCAAATTGTGATGGCTAGACCACTGGATCAGAGCATCTCCAAACCTGCAGCTCTTGTGGAGTGTTCCCGGTCTGCAGTGGTCAGTATCTATCAAAAGTGGTCCAAGGAAGGAACAGTGGTGAACCGGTGACAGGGTCATGGGCGACCAAGGCTCATTGATGTACGTGAGGAGCGAAGGCTGGCCCGTGTGATCCGATCCAACAGACGAGCTACTGTTGCTCAAACTGCTGAAGAAGTTAATGCTGGTTCTGATAAAAATGTGTCAGAATACACAGTGCATGTGGTAGCTTAGTGGTTAAGGTGATAGACAACTGATCAGAAGGTTATGAGATTGAATCCCAGGTCTACCAAACTGCCCCTGTGCAAGGCCCTTAATCCTCAATTGCTCAGTTGTACAAAATGAGATGAATTGTAAGTCAGTCTGGATAAGGGTGTCTACCAAATGTATTTTATTTACAGAGAATTTAATGACGCTATCTGGTAATACTCTATGACTACTATGAACAGATGTGATTAATTTCTCTCTAAGATGTTTCAGTTGTTTGGATGTCCTTTAGCTAATGTTTCCCCTTCTTCCTTGAGCTAATCATGCTGTGTTTACAGCTGTGTGTACTGTTAGCTCTTTTACTCAAAAAATCCACAGTACGCTTGTAATTTCAACACAGATTGGACACAAAGATGTGCACTATATACTATAAGTGGAAGCTTATTGATTAAGGGTGTGAGTTCAAATCCCAGGTTCACCAAACTGCCACTGCTTGGCCCCTGAGTAAGGCCCTTAACATTCACATAATCAGTTGTATGGATGAGATGAATGTTGCTCTGGATAAGAACATCTACCAAATGCCAGAAATGTAAATGTACTTCTAAGATCTCCAACAAATAAATTTAGAAAAATGAATAAGCAGATACAACTCAGCATGGCAACTTGTTCACATTCATTTCACAGGTATACGTGACTGGATTTCACAATCGATGCTTTGGTGAAGTGTGAAATATATAAACCCAACTGGAGATCTAATATTGAGGCTTTGCTTGTTAGTGATGATGTTTTTTTTTGTTTTCATTTTGAACCAATGTTCAGAAAGAAAGAAAGAAAGAAAGACAGAAAGAAAAAACAGCAAAGTTATTGGATGCCAAATACTGAAACAAACAAACAAAAAAAAAATACATTTCTAAATTTTGCATGTAATAAATTTGCTATTAACAAAAGGCTTGGTTTGAAGTGTTTTCTTTCTTTCTTTCTTTCTTTCTTTACTTATTTATTTGTTTATTTGTTTACTATTTTAATTAAGTAAAATCTCTATCTATCTATCTATCTATCTATCTATCTATCTATCTATCTATCTATCTATCTATCTATCTATTTACTGATTGGTTGCTTAATTGATTGATTAATTGTTTTTCGTGAAAATTAGATTAAAGTAATTGAACCAAATCCATAAGCATTCATACGACTCAAAGCACATGAACACATATTATAGTTGGATTTAAACAAAGGGCGGAGCTAACATTCCGAAATTGTATTACTAATTTATTTGTAGTAAAATTGTCATGCACTTGTACCTGAAAACTTTTATTCCTACCTGTTTCACATAAAATGACCATTTTCCTCTTGGCCTGTGAGTCCACTTTGCCCTGTGTGTTATTTTTTTGTCATTTGCTGATAATAAAACGGTTCTGTTGATACTGGCTGGTCCCCAAAGCAGCCTTATCTCCAGCATGTGATGCGACTTCAACTCCCCACACGCACATTTGACACAGTGGAGAATGATTCATTTAAGGACAATTACTTTAGCGTGTCTCACTGAGACGTTAATACACTCCCTGTTATTATCAATCATAGCTAAAATTATAATAGAGCTGGGGCTTGTGAAAGGCACGACACACGAGCTGCTTGTGTTATCGCTGCTCTGGGACTGAGGATAAAGCTGAAGTGGGGCTATTTCTGACAGCGGGGCAAGTTTCTAAAGCTGAGTTTTATAGCGAATCGTAACAGTCGCTCTGTTTATTCAGAAACCATTGAATATATCCTGCGAGACCAGGGTGGCAAAATTCCCCACAATTCCTGGTTGTTGCTTCCCTCTCAGGCTCCCTCAGACTCTGTCCAGCACAGTGACCATATGTGGACTCTAATCACTGCTTCCAACCACTTGAGCCTGCTATCACACTGTGGAACTCACACTGACCGCATCTCATGTTTCATTACCCATAATCCCACACAGGCTCTTCTCAATCCCTTAGCGTTTCACTGACACCAGACGAAGAATGTTCCGGGGCAGAATTCGCTCCTAAAAGCCTTGAGCCGATCCTGAAAGGGATCTGAGGGAATAAGCTGTGGGTTTATCTCAGCTGAGCACAGACAGATTTACGGAGGGAAAAAAAGACAGGAAATACAGCCATATCTTTCTTCTCTTACCAAATATAGAGCCTTTAATTCTTAATGGTGTGTTAGTGTTTTTGATTTTTTCTAAAGATTTTATTGAACAACTCAGGACAATCCTTCCATCAATCAATAAATAAAAGCTAGTGATATTTGTATGTGCTAGCTTTGGAGAGTTTTGGAAAGATTATTGAAATATATAAGAAGAAGAAAAATGACCAAAACTCGTACAGTGGAACCTCAGCATACGAATGCATTCAAAAGCTTCATTCATTTTAGCCCAAGCTTGGTGGCACAACTTCCTGTGAGGACCCTTGACATGGAATGCTTGGCTTGAGTCAGTTCTTTGTAAGCAGCCATACAGTTTACATACGCTTCATATTGGGAATATTGGTCATATTTTTTGGGCGGCTGGAACGGATTATCTGCATTTACTTTATTTCTTATGGGAAAATTCGCTTTGCTATACAAATTCTCACCTTAAGAACTCACCTCCAGAATGAATTAAATTCCTATGCTGAGGCTCCACTGTATGTGTTAAAAAAAAAGTAAAGGCTAAACCTAGCATGTATCTGTTGAAGATTACAGTTGAAGAGTCCAGCTGTTCACTGATTTCTGCTCAGCAGCACTCCAGTTGAGAAATGCTAATGAACTGGCCATGTTTCAACCTGATTAGCACGGGCTAACAATGTAACACTGATGACTCCGGTACACTGCAACATGCCTCTGCTGAGAGGTAATGAAACTAAACACACACATTCAAGAAGAATATAGTGGGTAATGGGTTATGCAGAACGGTTCATTAGTAATAATTCACAAATTTTGGTTACTAGTCATGGGACTAGCAACGGCAACTATTTTATAAATACAGGGATAAATACAAATAAATTTAAATATGTCTAATATTAACCTTGAACTTTTTGTACTATATTTCTTAAGTTCTATAAAGCTGCTTTGAGACAATGTCCATTGTTAAAAGCACTATACAAATAAAACTGAATTGAATTGAATAAAGAAAGCATCACCGTGATATTGTAAATCTGTAAATATTTCAGATTTAAATAATTCTACAGTCATGATATATATTTTGCAAAGTTTTAATTAATTTGCTTATTTTTTTAATAAAATATACTGACTGGAAAGAAGTGATTTGATGGGAAATATGAATATTTATACTTAAAGTATATTTTCTTAATATATAAAATAAATATGAACAAATATACAGACATCCCATTATTCCATAAATTAACAAATGTCATTATAAATATCATACATTTTTTGCAATATTATTTATTTATTTATTTATTTATATTTTTTTGCAACATTGATGCATTATCACCAAAGTTTCTATTACATTTACATATGGTCCATGCCTACTCCTGGGTCTAGACATTGTCTAGACATCACTGTAGAAATCACATCCTCTATCCAAGAAAGGCACTAATTAGGGCTGTTGATGGACATGAGTTTCCACACTCAATCAGGCGGTAACTACAGAAAATATGACTATGATATATACTGATTTTTTTTTTTTTTACTTTTACGATTAATATAGCAATAGAATCTAGCAATTGTTATTTCCAGTTATTTTGAGAAGAAAGAAAGAAAGAAAGAAAGAAAGAAAGAAAGAAAGAAAGAAAGAAAGAAAGAAAGAAAGAAAGAAAGAAAGAAAGAAAGAAAAAGCAATACCGAATGTCAGAAAATAATGGATAAGAAGGGAGAGGGAGGGAGGAAGGAAAAGAAGGAACTCAAAAACACGTCTCCTGCATTTTATTATAATTATGTCAAAATAAACCTTTTTGTAAAACTAAACCTTTAACCATGAACTGGGGCCAGTTTAAAGACTTCAAATGCAAAAAGAAACTAAAGAAAGCCAATATTTTCCTGAAGATTTCCTGAAGGATGTTGCTAAGCTTTAGCAGTGAGATGGGTAAGATGAGTATTAGCAGAAATAAAATAAGCCAGGTGTGAAATGTTATGTGTTTGTCAGTGTTTCTTTTGGATGTGAAGATTTTACTGAAAGGGAACATGTTTATGTATGTCTAGAGCTTTAAAATAACATCATTGTGCTCCCAGACAACACACATTAAAACAACACTAAACAACTACAACAACAAAAGAGCTATAATTAGAGTCCAGATCAAAGTGACAACCTTTTTTAGGTCATTGCAATTTGAGATCAGATGTCAAGCCCAGGACATCTCTGGTCATTTGGTGGTCACAGTCAGTCACTCGCTCTAAATTGGGTTGTTATGATGTAACTCCTGGGCTAATTGGAGTCCTGGTCTAACCCTGCTTCACAGCACTTAATAAGTCTAAGTACACTCATAAAATATCTTTCACTTATCTCCCTGATTCAGAGACTAAGAATACCGGCATCTAATCAGCTATGATTCCATAACACCCCACATCCCAGCCCTGATCCATGATCCGATCCATGATACAAGCCCTAAGAACCGCTACAGATATATCGTTAAATCCACCCAGCTGGACCGCAGAGAAAAAGCGCCTGAAGGAGAGCCGGAGATCCAGCACTCCGCGAACACAGCTGCAATTTCAGTTTCGGCGCAAGGACGAGTCTGCATGCTGACACTATACTTTCCTCATCGCGGCCCACAGGGGCCACAAACCCATTTTTGGGGTGCTTGTGTAGTCATAAATCCATGTCATGTGCTAATGGGGTGGAGGGAAAAAAAGAAAGAAAGAAATGGTTTACAGTGTATACACGCCCACTGGGGATAACCTTCACAAAATGCAGTGGGATTAATGCTAGGTGCTGAGGTTTGGTCTTCGGGTAGTAGGTGATGAGAGGAAGTAGACACTTTAAACAAGACGGAGGTTTAAATGGAAGTTAACACATAATCCCTGTTCCACACAATCAGCCAAAACCGTGTGACGAATGCCATTTGGATTTTCGATCATTTTCTCGATTTATTATGTAAAATGTTTTATAAATAACAGGAACAGATACGATTTATGGACTCAGCTGTATTAACATCTTTCTGGCAAAAATGTGCCTTGAAACATCATGAGGATGGAGAAAAGTACCACATGGAATCCTTAGAACTCCCAAGGAACCATTTTACTCCTAATACCTGAGAGACATTTCTCATTAAAATGTTAAGGATTCTTTGGATCCCAAAGTAAAGGTCTGATTAGAACCTGATAACAGCTGGTTTCCCCATCAGAGAGGGTTCTAACCAAGTTCAAGCCTTGAGGAACCTTTTTGTCCAAGTGTTCTGAGTGTCTTTCTTTGTCTTTTTTGCATCTAGAAGCAACTATACTTCAGTATTTAGTGAAGGCAATGTCTGAAACTGGAAAAAAAAAATACGAAGCTCATGGATAACTTTCTTTCTTTCCCACATCCTTCCTTCCTTCCTTCCTTCCTTCCTTCCTTCCTCTTTCCTTCCTTCTTTCCTCACTTCCTCTGTCCTTTCTTCTTTCTTTCCTTCCTTCCTTCCTTCCTTCTTTTCTCTTTCCTTGCTTCTTTCCTTCCTTCCTTCCTTCCTTCCTTCCTTCCTCGCATCCTCTTTCCTTGCTTCTTTCCTCACTTCCTCTTTCCTTGCTTCTTTCATCACTTCCTTCCTTCCTTCCTTCCTTCCTTCCTTCCTTGCTTCCTTCCTCGCTTCCTCTTTCCTTCCTTCCTTCCTTCCTTGCTTCCTTCCTTCCTTCCTTCCTTCCTTCCTTCCTTCCTTCCATCATTCCGTTCCTTCCTTCTTTCCGCTTTCCTTGCTTCTTTCCTCACTTCCTCTTTCCTTGCTTCTTTCCTCACTTCCTTCCATCCTTCCTCGCATCCTCTTTCCTTGCTTCTTTCCTCACTTCCTCTTTCCTTGCTTCTTTCCTCACTTCCTTCCTTCCTTCCTTGCATCCTCTTTCTTTCTTTCTTTCTTTCTTTCTTTCTTTCTTTCTTCAAAACAAAGTGTAACATTAAATGTGTAACTAACATTATGTTTTTGCTCAATATATTGTCCAGATTTTAAGCAAATGGCACGTTTCTAATGTGTCTAGATGCAAAAATACAATGTTTTTCGTTTTGTTTCGTTTGGAATTTTCTTAAGAACATCTCTCCAGAATAACCTCTAACCCTCTAGAGAAACACTGTGGATTTATTTATTTTTTTCTAATGATGAAGGATCTTACTACTCCTTACACACGACATGGAGTTTCCTGTCCTTTGGTGTCATTGGAAATCTATTAGGTTGAAGAGAGAATCATTCAGAAGAGACGTTTCCAATGAAATCCCTTAGAGTCTGCAAATTACAGAGACTCCAGCTGGATAAGTGTTTACACTGCACTCTTATTCTCCCATGTTCTCTATTCATTTTTTTAATTCTCTGTGCATGTCTCAAGGGCGGCCTCTTTGCTCAGGCATCGTTCAGGTGTAACTGAAAGCCTAGCTTTTCCAGCACATTTCCAGCACGACTGGCTGCCGTCATCAATTACGGCACGCTCACGGTCCAAGTGTGCAGTAGCAGTGTATCCTTCATTGCATGTGCCTCCTCCTCGACTCCCACTATGAATCTTAATCTCATCCCCAAACACTCACCATCAATTACCTGCGTCCGCTCCACCCGCCCACGCGCCACCCGGGACGGGAGGAGAGGAAAGAGGAAAAGAGGAAAGGACTTGAGCTAATTTTTCCTCAGGAATTGCCTGAGGGAATTGTTCACTCACAGCAGGGAGCGTGTGTGATAAAGAGGGAAAAAGAAAAGACGAGGCTCTCTGAGGGAGGGACACAGGTGAAGGCCACCTGCATGGAGGTGCTGAAGAAAGAAGAAATGGACCGTCATTGTGGATCTGGAGTGGACGGATTCAATAGTCACTTTGAAATGAGGTTTCTCATGTAACCCTACAGGGTGTTTTTTATTTATTTATTTATCTACAAAAGAAAGGCAGGTAAATTAATTGATTCTGGTTTACACGCATGGCGCTGTCAGCTCGAATTATGCTCTTTCACCACAAGGACAATTTATTTATTTAGTGCATTTTATGCACAAGTCTATTTTGAGGTGCTTTGCAGATAACATTGCCTTGAACTGTAACCCTGAAATAGATAGATAAATAAATAAATAAATAAATAAATAAATAAATAAATAAATGTATTAAAGTTATTAAAGTTATCAAAGTAAAGGTTATGTTTAATATTTAATACAAATAGGTCAAAGTATACTTTAGCAGTAGATATGAATATAATATTAATCAGGAACAATTAAAATAAATAAATAAATAAATAAATAAATAAAAACAGTCATAATAGTTGAGGTCAATGATTTAAATGGGCAATAATTTAGTGGGAGTAAATAATATAAAATTGTTAAGTAAAAATACAAACAAACAAAATAATTAATTAATTATTAAAATAAATAAATAAGTAAATAAATCATAGTGAAAGATTTAACTTGGCTATAATTTTGCAGGAGTAAATATTATAAAATTACTTAAATAATTAAAAAAAAACAATAATAAATAAATAAGACAAATAAATAAATAAATAAATAAATAAATAAATAAATAAATAAATAAATAAATGAATGAATGAATGAATGAATGAATGAA